>NW_027202388.1:202500-256988 GCF_024711535.1 Dipodomys merriami
ACTATCTGTCTGGAAGAACATTTAGATGTGAAGATGTTAGATGCTGAAATATGCTTGTAATAATGGGAATCAAATATCCTATCAATTTCCTTTCCTATAAGATAAACGGAAGGCTGTTGATACCTCTTTGCCATATGTGTACATATATGTGTGCAGTTTATTCCAAATGTGTACATATTTGTATGCAGTTTATTCCAAATGTGTGCAGTTTATTCCCAGTTTCCTAGTCTTCTTCCATTCTGAAGGCAATTTCTTTGGGATTTACCTTTGGGAAAATAGTGGTATAATTAATGGAATGATTTTGGGGCTCAGTAGTTTTTCCCTGACACACCCAATTAATGGCTGCCTGCTCTTGGACAGTCTTTAGCCTCTCAAAATCAGATAGGTTTCCTTAGTTGAAGCAAAGATAATAAACCTGAGTAAGGGAAGGGGTGACAATGTCAAAAAAGAAATGTAAGCCAGGGGCCAGGGGCTCATGCCTGTAATCCTAGCTACTCAGGAGGCTGAGGTCTGAGGATGGTGGTTCAAAACCAGCCCAGGCAGGAAACTCCATGAGACTCTTATCTCCAATAAAGCACTAGAAAACCGGAAGTGGCACTGTGGCTTAAGCAGTAGAGTGCTCGCCTTGAGCTGAAGAGTGCAGGGATAGTGCCAAGCACATAGTTCAAGCCCCACGATGGGCCGAAAAAAAAAAAAAAAGAAAAGAAAAGAAATGTACTCTACCTGACTTATGTAACTATAACGCCTCTGTACATTACCTTTGTAATAAAATTAAAAATTAAAAGATAATAAATCTGAGGTAAAATAAAATAGTCAGGCTGGGAAGGTGGCTCAGTGGTAGAGTGCTTGCCTTGCATACATGAGGCCCTGGGTTCGATTCCTCAGCACCACATAAGCAGAAAAAGCCAGAAGTGGCGCTGTGGCTCAAGTGGTAGAGTGCTAGCCTTGAGCTTGCGAGCTGAGGGACAGTACCCAGGCCCAGAGCTCAGGCCCCATGACTGGCCAAAAAAAAAAAAAAGTCACTTTAGGAGTCATCAAAGGCCTTGCAGATGGAATTGGGGTTTTACAGTTATTGTTGGATATTTGGTCCTGTAATTATATGACTTTTATTAAGGCATTTATAGTTAATGAGTCTTAGTTTTCTCCTTTGAAAAATGGGATAATTCTTTCATTACAATGTTGTCAGGAGCAAAGTTCTAGTCATAATTAAGTAGTAAGTTGCTCAATATATTAATAACTGGTATTTGTGTGTACCTACTACTGTTCTCAAGGTATTTAGGTCCTAGAGAAATTGGATTCTTTATCTCTGACCTTTTGGCTGACATTTCACTTTTTTTTTTTAGGCCAAACTATTTTATTAGTTTATTACTCTTGAACATTTTGTGTTTGTGGTAGACTTTACTTCTTTTTTTTTTTTTTTCAGGTTGTGGGGCATGAACCCTAGGCCTGGTCACTGTCCCTCAGCTCTTCAGCTCAAGGCTAGTACTCTAGCACTTGAGCCACAGAGCCAATTCCAGCTTTTTCTGCTTATGTGGTGTTTAGGAATTGAACCCAGGGCCTCATGCATGCAAGGCAAGTGCTCTACCAATGAGCCACCTTCCCAGCCTGGAGACGTTAGTTCTTGGTACTGGGTTGTGTCTTCTCCTTAGTCTCTTTATTTGAACAATTTTTTTTAATCCCCAGTGGTTCTTTTTGAGGCTTGCTTAGTGGGAGCAGAGACAGAGCACACTGGTATTTTGTTCCTCTTTTTAGTCTTCAGGATGTATTTTTTTCTTTTTTCTTTTTGTTGGCCATGATGCTTGAGCTCCAGGCCAGTGCGCTGTCCCTGAGCTCTTCAGCTCAAGGCTAGGGCTTTCTACCACTTGAGCCACAATGCCACTTCTAGCCTTTTCTGTTTATATGTTGCTGAGAAATCGAACCCAGGGCCTCATGCATGTGAGGCAAGCACTCTATGGCCAAGTCACCTTCCCAGCCCCTTCAGGATGTCTTTGTACGTTCAAAATGTCAATAATTATTTCATTATTTCTTTCCCCTTCACCAAATCACTTCAAGTTTTACCTGTTCCCTTTCTTAATCAGGAATAATGTTTTTCAGAGTTCTAGGTTAAGTGATAAAAACTGAAGGACAGGAACTTGATATGGCTGCTGGATGGGTGGGTTGGTAGTACAGAGTGATGGGAGGGGTGACTGATCAAGATTCAGTGTACAAACAAATGTACATGTAAAACTATAACCCTTTTGTAGAATCATTAGAAGATAAAAATGAAAAAAAATTAATAACAAAAACCCATTGTCTTAGAATATTAGATTTCTGTGAATAGACGTTCTCGTGGTTTATTAGTACTTGCATATATTTGGATGCTGTGAATTATTTTCTCTCTGTTTAGTATATTTACCCAGAGATTCCTTAATACTGAAGTAAGGTAAATTGGCTCTATATAAGTTGAAGTATCTCCTATAGAAGAGGTTTCTAGGAAGTAGGCAGGCTAAAGCAAGTGACAAGTTCTCTTTCCTTCTTCCTTTTTTTTTTCTTTTGTCAGTTGTGAGGCTTGCACTCTGGGCTTGGGCGATGTCCCTCAAGGCGAGTACTATACCACTTGAGCTACAGCGCTACATCTTGTTTTCTGTATGTTTATTGGAGATAAGAGTCTTATGGCCTTTCCTGACCAGGCTGGCTTTGAACTATTCAGCCTCCTGAGTAGCTAGGATTATAGGTGTGAGCCACCAGCACCTGGCTCCTTCTTCCTTTTATCTTTTTGCAAGAAGGCCTTTGAAAATTACCGTAGATTATATTATTAAAAGTTAATTTATGAAGAAGGCCTTTTGTACACATTAGTAAAAAAGATTTTTATAGAGATATCTCTATGATCAAGAGAGTTAATCATTATTATTCTTTTCTATGTTGGGATTGGGCTTGAACTCAGGGCCTGTTGCTCTTACTTAGCTTTCTTGTTCATATATGGACCTCTACCACTTGAGCCTTGGCCTTACCTTTTTGCTTTTTTTTTTTTTAATTATTATTTTTTTGAGATGCAGTCTCAAAGACTTTTCTGACCAGGATGGTTTTAAATATTAATTGTCCTGTTATCAGTGAGCCACCAGTGTCAGCTGAATTTTCTTGCTTTTGTTTTTTATTTTTGTTTATCAGTGAGAGTTTACCTGTCGAGTGAGAGAGAGATAACTGTAGTTTTCTTTCCCAGGACTTGCTTAATTAAAAAAAAAAAAGGGGAGCGGGCATTTTAAACTGTATATTTTATTGGATTGTTAGCTTTTTAAAAATTTTTTTAGGGCTGGGAAGGTGGCTCAGTGGTAGAGCACTTGCTTTGCATCCCTGAGGCCCTGGGTTCGATTTCTCAGCACCACATAAGCAAAATGAAAAAAGATGGAAGTGGCGCTGTGGCTCAAGTGGTAGAGCACTAGCCTTGAGCTGAAGAGCTGAGGGACAGTGCCCAGGCCCAGAGTTCAGGCCCCACGACCGGAAGAGCTGGCCCTCAGCTCTTCAGCTCAAGGCTAGTGCTCTACCACTTGATCCACAGCGCCACTTCCAGCTTTTTTCATTTTGCTTATGTGGTTCGGAGGAACTGAACCCAGGGTCTCATGCATGCAAGGCAAGTGCTCTACCACTGAGCCACCTTCCCAGCCCCTTTTTGTTTTATTTCTTTTTCATGTTTTGTTTTTTTAATTTCTATTGAGGAACGCTGAATAAAAGAAACCACAAATCACCATTGGACCTTTTATTTGGGAGTGGTTTGGACTTTTCAGTTGCAATATTGTTTTACAACTATCTGGTTGGGCAGAGGGAGTAGGTGACTAATGCCTGTAATCTTAGCAATTCCTGAGGTTGAGATCTGACTATCTTGGTTCAAATCCCGCCAGGAAATTTGTTATTCATCTACAATTAACCACTAAAACGGCTGGAAGTGCAGCTGTGCGTCAAGTGGTAGAGTGCTAACCTTGAGCCCGAAAACTCAGGCCTTGAGTTTTAGCTTCAGGACCAGAACCAACAAAACAAAACAAAAAACTTCATTAGGAGGAGCTGCTTGTTTTTTGTTTTTTGTTTTTTGTTTTTAAAGAAATAGAATTATCTGTCCTGCAGTTGGGTACTACATATTCCATTTCCAAGTTCAAACATAATTTGTTATTATTTTTCCACAATTATTATTTTTTGGATAACTTTTCTTATAAAATATTAAAGTAAATACCTGTTCTTTCAAGAAGGATCATGTTTGTGGCCTTTTTTAACAAATGTTTTCATCATTTTTGCTTCCAATGCTTTTTTTTGTCCATTGTGGGGCTTAACCTTGGGTACTGGGTGCTGTCCTTGAACTCTTTTGGTCAAGGCTAGTGCTCTCCCTCTTTGAGCCACAGTGCTACTTCCAGTTTTTCTGGTAGTTATTTGGAGATAAAAGATTCTCATGGGACTGGGAAGTTGGCTCAATGGTAGAGTGCTTGCCTCACATGCATGAGGCCCTGGGTTTGATTCCTCAACACAACATAAGCAGAAAAAGCCAGAAGTGGCGCCATGGCTCAAGTGGTAGTGTACTCGCTTTGAGCTGAAGAGCTGAGGGACAGCGCCCAGGCCCAGAATTCAGGCCCCACGACCAAAAAAAAAAAAAAAAGAGTCTCATGGACTTTGTTGCCCAGGATGGCTTTGAATTTTTATCTTCAGATCTCAGCCTCCTGATTAGCTAGGATTACAGGTGTGAGCCACCAGTGCCTGCTGCTTTTAAAAAATAAACCCTTCTTTTAAAAAAAATCACTTGTTTGCTATACAATAATTTAAAAAAAATTAGGAACCAGCCTATAGATCCAAAGAAAAATAATCAGTTCTTTCAGGATTCAAATATAAACTTGCTGTTGTGTTGTTTATTATATTAACAGACTTTAGTCCACCTAACCTGTAACACACACATCTTGAACAATTTCAATCGCCAATAAAGAACTATATCATTAAGAAACAGTGGGGTATTTTTAAGGAGTTGGAAGACTTACCATGAGTGTAAACTCTTCAAATAGTGCCACTGGTGATACTCAAAGGTAAGTCTCCAGTCTCTTTTTTTTAGTTGAAAAATGCTATTGGTTGCAAGGAACAAGTAATTGTGACTGTCAGAGCTAATTGGAAGAATTTTGATGGAAGCATAATGGAAGTAAAAATATCTTGGAATGGAGGAAACAGGATGATGGCTTATAAACATAGCTCTGGGTCCAGAGATTCTATAGGGACTATTATGCTTCTTTGTGAACTTTGTTAACTCTGTGTATGTGAAGTTTGTCCTGAGACTAGAGCTTTGGTTGTTCTTTTCCATTACTCTAAATCTTTTACTTGTGTCTCTGCTTATTTCCACTTGGGTTTGGCCATTATTTCATTTTGCCATAATGTCTGTGATTCTAATTTCTCTTGTTCATCTCAGTAGCTCTAATTGCTTCTGCTTAAGCATTCTTTTAGTTTTAGCTCTACTGTTAATTGCTCTTGTACTTTGTATCTCTCAGTTTACATTTTGAGAAGATGCATTTAATTGCATCATTTGAAGGTAGAATGAGATTTTTTTTTTCTGTTGGCCATAGGGCTTGAACTCTGGGCCTCGGTGCTGTCCTTCACCTCTTCAGCTCAAGGCTAATGCTCTACCACTTGAGCCACAGCACCACTTCTAGTTTTCTGGAGGTTTATTGGAGGTAAGAGTCTCATGGACTTTCCTGCTTGGCTGGCTTTGAACCGAGATCCTCAGATCTCAGCCTCCTGAATAGCAAGGATTACAGGTGTGAGCCACCGGCGCCCAGCTTGCTTCATCTTTTTTGTATCATAGATTCCTTTATACCTTTGAGTAAGGTGATTAATTTTAGTTCATTCACCTATGGTAGGTGGAGTACAGTATTCTAAGGTATTACAAAACTGGGCCCTTGAGGAGAATTCAACTTTCTATTAAGTATAGTTTTAAAAAATGTAAGTACAGAAATTGAACCTATATATGTAGAACTTTTTTTTGTCAGTCGTGGGACTTTGAACTCTGGGCCTGGGCGCTGTCGCTCAGCTCTTCAGCTCAAGACTAGTGCTCCACCACTTGAACCACAGCACCACTTCTGTTTTCTGGTGGTTAATTGGAGATAAGAGTGTCACGGACTTTCTTGTCTGCGCTGGATTTGAACCGTGGATTCTCAGATCTCAGCCTCCTGAGTAGCTAGGATTACAGTCGCGAGCCACTGGAACCTGGCTATGTAGAACTTTTATAGTCACATAACAGAAAAATTCTGCTAAATCTAAAATAATTGGGGATTATATTCTGTATATTTAATTCTGTTTTCAAAATAATTTATTTAAAAGATATTCTAGGGCCTGGGAAGCTGGCTCAGCAGTATATTGCTTGCCTTGCACTCATGAGGCCCTGGGTTCGATTCCTCAGGACCACATAAGCAGAAAAAAGCCAGAAGTGGTGCTGTGGCTCAAATGGTAAAGTGCTAGCTTTGAACTGAAGAGCTCAGGGACAGGGCCCACGCCCAGAGTTCAGGCCCATGACCGAAAATAAATAAATAAATAAATAAATAAAAAATCTTTAAAAAAGATATTCTACAAGCCAGGTGCAAGTGGCTAATGTCTATTATCCTAGCTACTCAAGAGGCTGAGATCTGATCAATGTGGTTCAGAGTCAGCTTGGGAAGTCAAATCCATGAGATATTTATTTATTTATATTCTTTATTTGTTTTAAATTTATTGTGTAAACACTGTACAGAGGAATTACAATTACATGGGCAAGATAATGAGTACATTTCTTTTTATTTTTTTGTCGGTCATGGGGCTTGAACTCTGGGCCTGGGCGCTGTCCCTCAGCTCTTCAGCTCAAGGCGAGCGCTCTACCACTTGAGCTACAGTGCCACTTCCGGTTTTCTGGTGGTTTATTGGACATAGGAGTCTCACAGACTCTCCTGCACTGGCTGGCTTTGAACCTCGATCCTCAGATCTCAGCCTCCTGACTAGCTAGGATTACAGGCATGAGCCACCAGAGCCCGGCAATGAGTACATTTCTTATCAAGCATTGTAGCTTCCTCCTTTGTTTCCCCTTCCCATACCTTCCCAACCTCCCCCTACCCTGCCCAGTTAACTAGCAAAAAGCTGGAAGCAGAGGTATGGCTCAAGTAATATATTACCAGTGTGAGGGGGAGATTGCTGAGGGATGCTGAAAGGCCCTGAGTTTAAACCACAGTAATGGCAGATACAAACTGCAGAAGCATCATGAGGGTTGGGAGGGGATAGTCTTTTCTTATACTTCATTTGGCAAGGATAGATCTAGATGGTATACATGTTTGAATGTAATCCTACTTCTTAGAGTTTACTGCCAATAGTATTTTGGGAAATATTTGTCCAGACTTTTTCCTACAAAAGTATTAATATATTAATGGTACAATAGTTCACATTAGTTTCATTCTTTTTTAGTTTGGAAAGGGAAAATGACTAGAAATCTTTCATATTATTAGTGGCTACAGTATTCTTCATAATTCTAGAATTTGAAAAAAAATTATTTAAACTACCAGTAACATATACATTTGTCTTTTAACAGATTCTAATTCATATCATGGAATATGTAGTATTTGTCTTCTTTCACTGGAAATATTCTTGAGCTTTATCATGTTGTAGCCTGTATCAAAATGTTACTTCTTTTTATTGCTGAACATTCTATGGTATGGATATACTACATTTTGGTTATCTATTCAGTAGTTAGTAGCTGTTTGAGTTGTTTCCACATTTTTTTTTTTTTTGTCGATTATGGGGCTTGAACTCTGGGCCTGAGCACTGTCCCTCAAGTCTTCAGCATGCTCTACCACTTGAGCTACAGCACCACTTTCAGTTTTCTGGTGGCTTATTGGAGATAAGAGTTTCATGGACTTTCCTACTGGGGCTGGCTTTGAACAGCGATCCTTAAATCTCAGCCTCCTGAGTAGCTAGGATTACAGATGTCAGCCACCAGGCCTCTGCTTTGTTTCCACTTTTAACTTCTATGAACATTTGATACAATTCTTATGTCTGCAGGGGTCCTGTGGCTCACACCTGTGATCCTAGCAATTTGGGAGGCTGAGATCTGATGATCATGATTGGAAGCCAGCCTGGACAGGAAAAGCCATGAGATAACTCCAATAAGGCACCAGAAAACTGCAAGTGGAGCTGTGGCTGAAAGTGCTAGAGTTCTAGCCTTGAGCGCAAAAAGCTCAGGGACAATGCCTAGGTCCTGAGTTCAAGCCCCATGACCATACCCCTTCCCCCAATCTTTATGTTGACATGTTGTTTCTCTTGTTGAGTTGATTCTTTTTTGTTTTGTTTTGTTTTTTTTGAGTCCAGTAGTGGGGCCTAAACTCTGAACCTGGGCGCTGTCCCTCAGCTCTTCAGCTCAAGGCTAGCACTCTACCACTTGAGCCACAGTGCCACTTCCAGCTTTTTGTTTTTCTTCTGCTTATGTGGTGCTGAGGAATTGAACCCAGGGCCTCAGGCATGCAAGGCAAGTGCTCTACCACCTTCCCATCCCTGAGTTGATTCTTTTAAGTACCATTGTTGTATCATATAGTAAATTTGTGTTAAAAAATGTAAACTGCCAAATTGTATTAGTAATCCTTCCAACAATATATGAGGGTTTTAGTTTCTTAACATCCTTCCCAATACTTTTTACCTCATTTAAAACTTTGAGCCTTTCTAGTGAGTGTGAAGTAATATAGCATTGTGATTTTAAACATTAATAATGTTGTTTTTTTTGTTTTTTGCTTATACTGGGGTTTGAACATGGAAAATCATTCTTGCTCTGCTTGTTTGCTCATGGCTGGTGCTTTGCCATGCCACTTAAGACATTCTTCTAGTCCAGCTTTTTGCTGGTTAATTAGAGACGTTCTGTTGGACTTTTCTGCCTGGGCGATGCTGGAACCATGATCCTTGATCTGAGCAGCTAAGATTACAGATTAGAGCTACTAGTAACCAGCATCTTTTTTTTTTTTTTTTTTGATCCGGTCGTGGGGCCTGAACTCTGGGCCTGGGCGCTGTCCCTCAGCTCTTTAGCTCAAGGCTAGTGCTCTACCACTTGAGTCACAGTGTCACTTCCGGGTTTTTTCTTTTTTGCTTGTGTGGTACTGAGGAATCGAACCCAAGGCCTCAGGCATGCAAGGCAAGCGCTCTATCACTGAGCCAACTTCCCAGCCCTGTAACCAGCATCTTTATATATTCTTTTTGGCTAGTCATATACCTGCCTTGGTGAAATGCCTTTTTAGATCTTTTCACCATTTTTAATTGGTCATTTCAAATTCATTTATTCATTCATTCATTCTTTCATTCATTTAAAAGCTTTTCGGTTGACCTGAGTTTTAAACTCATGGCCATGCTTGCTAGGCAGGAACTCTAATGTTGAGCCTTGTATCCAGCCCTTTTGCATGCTAGTTATTAATTTGGTGGTAGTACAAGGGTTTGAACTGAAGACCTCACGCTCTCATTTAGCTTTTTTAATTTTTTAATTTTTTATTTTTTTTGGGTCCAGTCGTGGGGCGTGAACTCTGGGCCTGGATACTGTCCCTCAGCTCTTCAGCTCAAGGCTAGCGCTCTACCACTTGAGCCACAGTGCCACTTCTGGCTTTTTTCTTTTTGCTTATGTAGTGCTGAGGAATCGGTCCCAGGACCTCAGGGATGCAAGGCAAGCGCTCTACCACTGAGCCACCTTCCCCAGCCCCAGCTTTTTTTAATTTTTTTTTTTAAATTCAGGGCTGGTGCTCTACCTCTTGAGCCACACTAACATTTTCCAACTTTTTGCTGTCTCCTAGTTTTTCTCTCCAATCCTACCCTTATGTTGTATAGTTCATTTCTACATAGTGTCTAGTGAGTACTACTGCTGCATTTGTTCACCCTTTGTTCCTCCATTTCTGTGCCACCCCTTAAAAGACAGATAAATGAACAAACAAGACAGAAACAAAACAGAACAGCAACAAGAAAAAGCCTGTTTCCATTTTCTGGAGTTTATTTTTGATAAATAATTATTTTATATGATCAGAGGCACATAGGCATTGTGACTTTGTGTTCTACCCCTAAGAGTATCTTCCTTTGGTTTCATTGTGTGTGAATGCCTAGAGTTCTGTGTATTTCACTATGTTCAGTGTATTTTAGATCTAGCTTCCTTTCCTTGGATTTAATGCTTATCTCATTTATTTCTTGGTTTGCTTAATTTCTATGAACTTATCATGAATCGAACTAAGCTGTAGGAATCATGCCTCTACCAATTTCTATGACTCTCCATTCAATATGTTCAGATATTTTCTGTTTCTTCCTATCATCATCTTTTTAAATAAATAATTCCTAGAGGCTCTGGCCAGTCCAGTTGGAACAGATTACATTTTAAGTACTTTGCTGCATAAATGTCATCTTAGTATTTCTTTTTATCCCTATCCTGGAAATCCTTTCAATGCTTTCTTTTTTGGGGGGTCCAGTTGTGGGGCCTGAACTATGAGCTTGGGCGCTGTCCCTCAGCTCTTCAGCTCAAGGCAAGTGCTCTACCACTTTAACTACAGTGCCACTTCTGGTTTTCTGGTGGTTTATTGGAGATAAGAGTTTCATGGACTTTCCTGCCTGGGCTGGCTTTGAACCAAGATCCTCAGATCTCAGCCTCCTGAGTAGCTAGGATTATAGGCATGAGCCACCAGCACCTGGCTCAATGCTTTCTTATGTGTAAAACTTACTCTAAGAACTTAAGTCTCAGTTTAGGTCCTTATTTTGGTGGAGCATATTCTCCATTAGCCTCCTAAGAACCTTTATGGGAGGTATATATTTTGAGATGTTGCAAATCTGAAGTAGCCTTCCTTACTGTCTTGTCTTTGAATGATAACTTGGGCAAAAGTTCTAACTTGGAAATTATTTCCTTAGAATTTTGTCAGGCATTGCAGCATTATTTTCTAATTTCAAGTGTTTCTTTTGAGAGTTGATGCCAAAAATAATTCTTAATCTTTTATTTAGAGTTGCATAATGTCTTACACTTGTAATCTCAGCTACTTGGGAGGAGAAGATCACAGGAGAATTACCAGGATTTAAAGCCAATCTGAGCACAAAGTTAGTGAGACTCCTTTTTAGTCAATAAGCCTGGCATGGTGGTGCATATCTGTGATCCCATCTATGGTATAGCTTAAGTGGGAGGATGCCTGACTTGAATGAGACTTGGAGTTTAAACAGTTCTCATTAGAGGAACTGTTATCTGTGCTGAGGTTTGAATTCAAGTCCTTATGCATGCTTGGCTTTCTGCTGCTTGAGCCATGCCTCCCGACTGGCTTTTTTCTGGATATTTTGGAGATGTTGTCTCTAGGACTTTCCTCCCCACGCTGGCTTCAAACCTTGATGATCTGGATCTTAACCTCCTGAATAGCTAGGATTTAGTGTGTGTCACTGGCACCTGGCTGGAGGGTCTCTCCCAACTCCATTGTCTGATATTTTTCAGCATTGAACACACATTGAATTATATTCTTCAGAATGTCTACTTTTATTTCCTTTAATTATTTCTTTTCTTCCAGAAAGGCATTATAGGTTAAAATGACATATCATGGAGCCAAACTGTGAAGTATGAATTCCATTTCTGTCTCATATTAGTCCTGTTAAGTAGGGCAAATGACCTTATTTTCCTGATTTGTAAATCAGGGTCATAATGGTATCTCTCTAACAGGTATCTATCTAGCAGTGTTATTAAAAAGATTGAATTTATGAGGCTGGGAATGTGGTTTAATGGTTGAGTGTTTGCCTACCATGCATGAAGCCCTAGGTTTGATCCCTCAGCAGGTACCATATAAACAGAAAAAGCCAGAAGTGGTACTGTGGTTCATGTGATAGAGTATTATCCTTGAGCAAAAGAAGCTCAGCGACAGTGCACATGCCCTGAGTTCAAGTCCTAGAACTGGCAAAGAAACAAGATTAAATTTATATGTTTAAAATGCTTAGGTGAGATTTTTCTCCCTCCCTCCCTCCCTCCCTACTTCCCTCCCACCCTCCCTCCCTTCCTTTCTTCTTTCATTCCTTCTTCCCTTCCTTCCCTCCCTCCCTCCCTCTCTTCTTCCCTCCCTCCTTCCCTGACTCCCTCCCTTCCTCCCTACCCTTCTGTCTCTCATGCTTTCTTTTCTTTTCTATTCTTTTCTTTTTCCATTGGTCGTTGGTCATGTCTTGAACTCAGGACCTGGGAACTGTTCCTGAGCTTTTTTGTTCAAGGCCAGTACTCTACCACTTTGAGGCAGAGTTTCACTTCTAGTTTTTAGGTGGTTAATTGCAGATAAGCATCTCAGAGACCTTCCTTGTGGGGCTTGCTTTGAACTATTATTATCAGACCTCAGGCTCCTAAGTAGTTAGGACTACAGAAATGAACCACCGGTGCCTGGCTCAGATGAGTGTTTGTAAAGCAATATTGCTTTTTGTTAGCAATTTAGGTTATGGTTATTATTATTATTATTATTATTATTATTATTTGGTAGTGGGGTTTGAACTCAGGGCCTAGGTGCTGTCGTTGAGCTCTTTGCCTCAAAGCTAGTCTTCTACCACTTTAACATGGTGCCACTTTTGGCTTTTGAGTGGTTAATTGGAGATAAAAGTCTCCTGGGGACTTTTATGCCTGGGCTAACTTTGAACATGATCCTAAGATCTCAGCCTCCTAAGTAGCTAGGATTATAGGTGTGAGCCATCAGTGCCTGGTCTATAATCACATTTGATAATTCTTTCTATAGATTTTTTTTTTGGTTGGTCATGGGGCTTGAACTCTGGGCTTGGGAGCTGTCCCTGTGCTGTTCAGCACAAGGCAAAAGCTCTACCACTTGAGCCACAGCACCACTTCCTGTTTTCTAGTGGTTTATTGGAGATAAGAGTCTCACAGATTTACCTGCTCGGGCTGGCTTTGAACTGTGATCCTCAGATCTCAGCCTCCTGAGTAGCTAGGATTATATAAGGTGTGAGCCACCATTGCTGGGCTTCTATATAGATTTTGAACCTCAGTGGTCTTCTTCTTTGTTGTTGTTGTTGTTGGTTGTGACACTTGAACTCTGGGCCTGGGCACTGTCCTTCAACTCTTCAGCTCAAAGCAAGCACTCTACCGCTTGAGCCACACCAAAAAAAAAGAGTAGCATCTCATTTTGTGTGAGTAAACAGAGGATTTTTTTTCTTTGGCGGTCATGGGGCTTGAACTCTGGGCATGGGCGCTGTCCCTCAGCTTGTCCTGTGCAAGGCTAGCAATCTACTACTTGAGCCACAGTGCCACTTCTTGTAAACTGCTGATTTGAACTGTCAGAGCAGTGCTTCCTAGCCTCAGTTTTGTGATGGTCTCTTGTGTAAGGTGTGGTACAACTAGTTTCTTTCTAGTATTCTACTAAAATGTATAATCTCTTTTAGTCTTTCAAAAAAAGTAGCTATGTGTTTCATAGTCTTAAAAAACATTGACTTTTTTGAATTTAAGATTATTTACAAACCAAACAACAGCAGGGATAATTTCACTGTGTGACCAAGGTAGTTGAAGGGTTGAGTTTGAGATAGTGCTAAGTATGAACCTTGGGATGAGATCATGAGATTCAAAGGACCAAGGCCTTACCCAGTATTCCCACTTCCAGCTTTTCCTGTTGTCTGTCTGTAGAGGACTTTGTGTATTTATGAGTTTTTCCTGCCAAAAGTTTTTGCTTTTGTATCTTAGTCATTCTCTGGCCTCTGAAATCTCAGTCATATGAGTGTAGCTCATGAGGACAGCCATAATGTGTGAATTTGAAGACACTGTTCTTAATGGCTTGCTCAGCAAGTAGCATCTTTTGCAGTACAGCTCCAACCAGAAGTAATGGAACGCAGAGGGAGTCTACGATCCAGACTGTTACAGAGAGGTTATTTCTCTAGATGCAGGCAAATGCATCTCTTGTCTGGGACTGAGACAATGTTTATTTTACAAGCTTTTCATATGATTTTGATTTGGATGACCCCTGAGCCACTGTTTTGGAAAACAGTATCATTCCCCAAAGATCGCATGTAACAAGAGGGTATCAAAGGATCTCAAAGGAATTAGGGGTTCTAGTATTTATTTAGTACCAGTTTTCTTTTTTCTTTTTTTTTCTTTTTTCTTTTTGTCAGTGGTGGGGCTTGAACTCTGGGCCTCAGTGCTGACCCAAACTCTTCAGCTCAAGGGTAGGGCTCTGCCACTTGAGTCACAGTGCCACTTCCCATTTTCTGGTGTTTTTTGGGAGATAAGAGTCTCATGGACTTTCCTGCACAGGCTGACTTTGAACGGTCATCCTCAGATCTTAGCTTCCTGAGTAGCTAGGATTAAAGGTGTGAGCCACTGGCACCAGGATACTTAGTGCCTGTTAAAACTCTGGCACTGAATTTGGCATGCAATAATCTTGTTACTTTAACTTGTGCAGATTCCATCCAGTGTCCTTTGGCTGAATTGACTTTTTAGGAAAACATTTTTTAAATTTTTTATCTTTATTGAAAAGATGATGATCTGGGGTATACACTTACATAAGTAAGGTAATGGATACATTTGTTTTTAAATAGTGTTACCCCATCCCTATTTTCTCCATCTTACCCATCCCTAGTCCCCTTCCCCACAGTTGTAAGGTTCATTTCCAACTTAGTGTCAAGTGAGTATTAATGTTGCATTACTTCATCCTTTGTCCTGCTTTTTCTGTGATTCCCTTTCTTTTCCAAAGAATGAATAAATTTATATAAAAGACACAAGGTACAGAAAACTATAAGAGGAAAAAAATAATAACTACATACAAGATATGAAAAGAGCCTCTTGTTTCTGATTCTTGGAGTTCATGTTGTTATGTTTCATTATATGTGGTCCTATGCACTTAGCAATTTGGGGTATTGAGAGCTTGTTATAGAATATCATAGACATATTGTAGTTCTTACAAATGAGGCAAACCATGGGTCATTTTTTAAATTATTGTGAAAATACTGTACAGAGGAGTTACAATTACATGGGCAAGGTAACAAGTACATTTCTTATCAAGAATTGTTGCCTCCTCCTTTTTCCCCTTCCCATCCCTACTTACCCCCACACCCCCACTCCCCCTCTCCCCACACCAGCCAAAGTTGTAAAGTTCATTTTTCAACATAACGACTTGTACATCTCATTGTTGCAGTGGGTCCTCCTGTATCCAGAGTTAAATGATTTGTTTTTTCCCTTCCTCTTCACAAATTATACCAACATCAAATAGAGTGAAAGCAGGGGTTATACTGTGGGGGAGGGAAGTACAAAGCAATAAAGAACTCATCAACATTTTAGTAACAATCCCAAGAAAGGAAAAAAAAAACATTTGAATCCTTATCTTGGAGTCATTTTGCATAACATCAACTTTTCTGATCTTTTGTGCTCGTCTACCTCACCCCAGTTAAAATGGCTATAATCAGGAACTTTAATAACAACAGATGCTGGAGAGATGTGGACAGAAGGGAAACTTACTGCATTGTTGGTCTGGTGTAAACTTGTTCAACCACTTTGGAAAGCAGTATAAAGGTTCCTCAAAAGATTCCACATAGAGCTTCCCTATGACCCAGCAATCCCACTTTTGGGCATTTACCGAAATGATCACAAACAAGGACATACTAACGCTGCCATGGGTCATTTTTAAAATATATATTTATTGTAAAGATACATGGGTCAATATTTAATAGAACCAGATCTCATAGACTATGAAATAATTCTCCTATAATCTATTAGTCTCAAAGGTTAAAACAGCTATAGTAACTGCAGTCAGGTACCCAAGTGGTGCTGGTATATAGAGAATATTATCCATCTCTAGAGAATATAGACACCTATCTGGGTCTCAGTGCAAGCTCTATTTGTTGCCTGGTTTTCTGGGTTCTTCATTTCAAGTGAAGCTCAACACATTATTATTTTTTTAAATGCAGATGTGCACTGGTTTTTCTAAAATATTGGTGGCAAGAATAGGCTTAGATAAATGTAGTATAGTGTAGCCAGATTCAGATTATAGTTGATGAATTTATAATTCCAATCTAATTCTTGATGGGTAGTGTTGGTTTGAGATGGAAAAAGACCTTTAATTATGGTGGAGAAGAAAGAGTGTCAGCTATGTAGTCAGGAGAATTGATTTTAGTCTCAGTTCTATATGACACGAGCTCTGAGCCCTCACCTCTCTAAGTATCAATATTCTATAGGTAGAGAAAAATGTGCTAATAGTGCCTTTTCACAGGACTGCCTCAAGGCTAAAATGAAATACATGCCAGTATCTCTTCCCTGTATTTTCATTTCTTTCTTTCTTGTCAGAAAGTATATCACCCTGTTGACCTATGTTGACCTGAAGCACATGATCCTCCTGTATCATCAGCTTTCTAAGTGCTGGGATTACAGGCATTTACTACCATGCCTAGTTTACAGATCAGTATTTTCTTTCTTTGAATTCTTCACAAGCAACTATTACATTGACGTATCCAGGTAACAACTTAAGTAAATAACACCTGTTATTTGCTTGTTTTATTTACTTTTAAAACTATCAGAAACAATCTGAACAATCTATCTTGCTGTTCTCAGTCAAAGAAATATTTCTGGAAATCTAATTTCAAGGTAATAATGCATTTCCTTATTGTGTGATAAGTAGAAAAACATCTCAGTGTAGTTTGGCTATAGGCTTTTATCTATCCAATCATAAAATTAATGGACTTGTATAAAGTAGACTAACCTACAGCTTTGAGCTGAAGAGCTGAGGGGCAGTGCCCAGGCCCAGAGTTCAAGCCTCACCACTGACAAAAAGAACAACAACATTAAATACAGTGAAAGCAAGGGTTATACTGTGGGTGAGGGATGTATAAAGCAACAAAGAAATATCTTGTAAATACATTGGAAACAATAGCAAGAAAGAAAAAGACATTTGAGTCTTTATCTTGGGGTTTATAAAAAAGTTATACAAAAAGACCACCAACAACAACAAAAAATCCAAACAAAAAATATCAGCATAGGTCTTATAAAACTCAATACATGTACTTAATGTCATAGCTTTGATTCCACATTGATTTGTGCACAAACATTTCAGTTCCTTAGCATGCCATTTTAGTGTTAAGTCAATAAACAGCTTTATCTTAAAATAGAAATTTCCATTACATGTTTCGTAGGTCTTCAGTGTTCTGAGGGTGAAGTTGGATGGGTGGATAAACAAGCTACACATTTGATTCACAGAGGTTGTTTTGTGGGTCTTTTATTTTATTTTTGTGAGGCTTAACCTGAGAGCCTCATATCCTCATTTGCTTTTTTGCTCAAGATATTACTCTTCTACTTGACCATTCTCTACTTTTGTTTTTCTTGTGGGCTACTTGGGGTAAAGAGTCTCATGGATTTGTCTGCCTAGGCTGGTTTCTCGCCATGATCCTCAAAACTTAGCCTTCTGAATAGCTAGGATTACAAGCATGAACCATCAGTGTTGAACACTCTGTGGGTCTTTATTTATCCATGACACATTGAGCACCAATGTGCAATAGCTGTAGAAAACAAATGAGTCCATAAGAAGCGTCAGTCAGGTAGGAGAAAAGAGGTCATGAAAATAATATGTTTACCGAAAATTGCTGGTGGCTCTTGCCTGGTTGCTGAGGAGGCTGTGATCTGAGGATCACAGTGTGAAGTCAATCGAAGGCAGGAAAATCCTTGAGACTCTCTGCTCTAATGCACCATCAAAAAGCCAGAAATGTTGGAGTGTGTGGTTCAAGTTTTAGAGCACTAGTCTTGAGTGAAAATGCTAAGGGACAGCTCATCCTAGGTCCTGAGTTTAAGCCCTAGTACACACACACACACACACACACACACACATACACACACACACACACACACACACACACACACACACTAGGTCATGAAAAATGTGATTAAAGAAAAAGAACAAGGACACACACACACAAACAGAGTATTATTAGGTCATGAAAAATGTGATTAAAGAAAAAGAACAAGGAGTTATTTATCTGGGAGGAACTCTCAACTATGTGGCTGTTTTATTGAAACCAGAGTTTGGAGAGAGAGACATGATTTTATCTAGGAGAAAAGCAATTCAGAGCCAGTGTATGCGGCCCCGAGATGGGTTTTGGGAATGTGGTTGACTCAGTTACGAAAACAGCAATAGCCAGAAGAGAATGACCAAGAGAAGTGGCAGTGAGGAAGGGTATCATAACACGGAGACATTTCATTTTCCTTCTGAAATGAGTAGGACGCCATTGTGAAGTTCCAGCCAAGAAACACTTCATAGTGTGATAGTGTTTGAAAGAGAGTAGGGATGGGAGACCTTGTTTAGGGACTGTAGTTTGCAGGTATGGGAATAAGGATGCATTGCACTCATGTGGATTGAATTACAGGTAGACACAGTGGTATATTCAGTTTCTGCATGCAGTTTAAAAGCCCAACATGTAGTATTTTGTAATGGCAAGGATATAGCATAAAAGCAAATAAAGTCTCCAGGAGAATCCCAAAGTGTGTGAGAATGGAAAGAGTGCTGGGAAGATGACAGTACTGATTGTGAGTTTTTATCTTTGCTGGATTCATCAGGCTTTTTCGATCCATATGTTTGCTTCCAAAGCACTCTGTGCAACCTTCTCCCATAGGTAGCAAAGCTCAATTTGAATTCATGCCTCCAGTGTGGTTATAGATGCTGTGGCCAGTGCCCAAGAGGCCATGTTTGTTCTAGTGGCAAAAAGCAGCAATTGGAGAGGTGAAAAGAAATACAGGTTACTGCTTGCTTTTATTTTTTTTTTTGGACATTTCTTGTCCTCCACTTGTTCCTCAGGAGTACTGATACACAAGCTGTGCCCTCAGAAAGAACCGTTGTGCCACCATATGAAGTGAAATTGTTCAATCTCAATTGGGTTATTTGTCTTTTGTCTGCTTTTTTGTCCGTTACTACATAAACCTAATCATTTATAATTTCCTGGATGCTGGTTGACTCTCCCCTTTCTTTTCTTCTAAACACCGTGCCCTTCATTATAAGTAGTAGACTCCTGTGTTCCCAGTGCCCCCAAACTCATTGCTTGTCCTCCTTTCACAGCTGAGCAATACCAAGTGTCACTGAGTTGTGTTCATGGAGCTTTCTGAAGCTAGGATGCTGAGATTTGGAGCTGGAATGTCCTAGAGGCTCATGGAACCATTTCTCAGTGCTGCCCTGTACTGGTTCAAAGATCTGCTTTTGCAGGTTGCATTAACAAAGATCATTTTGCTACCTTTGCTAAGAATAAGACAAATGAGCATCATGTCTTTTACTCTGGAAATGCAGGGAGAGATTCTTACTTTAGTCAATTCCTGTTCCAGTGTGTGTGTGAGGTGGAGAACTCCTTGTGAGCTGCCATCTAATGTCACCAAAATTGAGATTTAAGTAAGTTACATTCAAAAAATAAGTGAAGTCAATGCATGTTTCCCCTTCTATTGTGGATGGTAGATTTAGGTTATAAACGCATCAGTAAATACGTTTGGTGATAAGCATGTATACACAAATGTATTCACAGAAATATGGTGGATTGAAGGGAGATCTCAAATATGTAATTCCTTAGAAAGGCAAATTTTTAGCAAAATGAAACATCAGGAAGCAGATACTGGAAAAAAATGGGTGGGGTCAATAGGAAAAGTGTGAACAAATAGTAAAGAGGGGGGAAATGCAGTCAAGAATCCAATGTATCTGCTACAAAATTAAGAGTGAGGGAAGGGCTAGGTAGGGAAAGGATCGGTTGAAAGCGGTACCATTGATCAAGATATATTGTATTCGTGAACTGCATTGTTACATGGGAACTCCTTTGTACAACTAAAGAATAAGGACATTCAAAATTATATTTTTAAGAAAATGCTGCTCAAGGGCCTCTCTATGGAATTTTGCCCTAAAAGTTACATTAAGTGCTTCCATTTAAGGTATATAATCTTGAACAATTCTTACTTTTGATCAATTTTATTTTGATCAATTTGAAAGGAATGAGGCAAGTAATTTCTGCATTACCTTCATTAATCCAGCAACATTTTTGAAGTACTTAACTATGCTTGTAGATTATGCCAATGACCTAAGAAGGGGGTCACAAATGTGAACTGCCCATTTCCTTTTCTCTTAAGAGAGAGGGCATGAACATTTCATCATAGGGCTGGATATGAAACTTGGAAGCCTTTGTAATCTACGTGGTTGTTCTCTGTCACAGTCCCTCTGGTTTGCTGTCATGATGGGAAAGCTCATTGGAGGGACATGAATGAGCCCAACAACCTTCTAGGGAATTTGGTTTACTAAATAAGGTGGAAGGATGCATTTGGTTTACTGGCTACAGTGTATCAGTTGCTTAAAATCTGTATTGGAGTAGAGGAAGAAAATAGAAACCATAATGACATGTCTGAGAACACCAAAGTGTGACTACTTGGTGATGATTCTTTCACATGATCTGGTAGCAACAGTGCTCAGGAAGTCTTCCTAGAGAAGGTAATATCTTAGAAGATTCTCACAGAGAATGATATTGGGGGAAGAATTGTCAGACACAATTCTTAGGATGATTATTAAGAATAAAATAAAATGGTGTAGATAGATTTCGGTGATCTTTACACAATAGGAAACCAAGATTTGGAGACTTCAAACATGCTGTGTAATTATTCTCTGCAACAACAGGTAACATTTTTTGCATTCAAAAAGCATTACTAATGTGTTCTTATGTATTTTCAATATGGGAAAAGCAACATGCAAGGCATTTTTTTTGGTTGGTCATGGGGATTGAACTTTGGGCCTAGGCTCTGCCCTCAGCTCTTCAACTCAAGGAGAGCACGCTACCATGTGAGCCAAAGTGATGCTTCCTGTTTTCTAAGTGATTTATTGGAAATAAGAGTCCCCGGACTTTGCTCCTAGGACTGGCTTTAAACCTTGATCCACAGATCTCAGCCTCCTGAATAGCTAGGATTAAAGGCTTGAGCCACCATTGTCCAGCTCATAGGCACATTTATAAACGCTGAAGTACTTGAACTATTGAATCAGGTCAGTTGACTGGGAATGGAAAAGGTTTATAAATTGCCTGCTCTGTGGGAGTTTTTATTTGTGTATATCATTTATCTAAGCCTGTGCTTAGACATCTCCAGACTTAAGTATCTCCAGATACTTATCAGAGACACACTTATCAGAGATGGATAATCTAGCCAGGGCCATCCCCAGATGTTAGTCAGCGATACTTTGAAACTCATTCTCTCAGAGGTGACTTACATCCATCACTCTTCTTTGGGGACAGGTCTCTGCAGAGATACAGTACCTGTGACACTGTGGCCTCATCTGATATCATAGTGCTCCATCATGAAAAGCCTAGAGAAAGACCTCCTTTTCTTTGCCCCATCTTTCTAAATGGAAGTTAAGATTTGTATTGCACAAAGCAAAAGGGCATGCTTTGGAACCACAATGTCTGCTTCTCTGTGCAGTAATGTTTAGAATGTAACATCTCCTCTAGGTGACTTTGTTACTGTTGGATACATTTTACCAACGTGGTCGCATCCTCTTTATGGCCATTGTTTCAATCACTGCAGGGCACTGGTCTGCAGTGGGAGCATAATGCAGCCAGGTTCTGTTGCATGAGAGGAATGAGAAACTTTGCTGGAGAAGACTTGTCTGTTAAGCCATCAGAAACTTGGAACAATCTACTTTTTGCCATTCAGGATTCGTTTCTTCTTAGTCCATAGGAATGGCCATTTGCCACCTTTGGATATCATTTTCTCATTTGGGAAGTTGTGCCCAACTCATTAGTTGTCTATTTTTATTCATAAACCAAAAGAGATAGATTCAAAACCTGGATGTAAATCAGAGTAATTTCCAGACATGACTACTTCCCACTCCTTGTCATGGGGCCTTCTCCATAGACTCCTCACACATGGAGTTGTTTTGGCCAGAGCAAAGGATGAAAGAGAATGAGAGAGAGCAAGAGAGCAAGAGAAATATCCCACTGTGAGAGTAACAGCCATTTATATTGCAATCTGAGAAGTGATATCTCTCATCTCATTTCTTCCACGTTCTATTCACTAGAACCAATAACTAGATGTGGCCACATCTGAAAAATGAGAGATTGCAGGCGATTGTCAGGACAGGTATAGTTTTGAAACTGGGACTAAGGGGTCCTGCTCAGTTAATGCTCATAGGTCATGAAATGAAGTGACAATCTACACCTCATCTATGCTCTTGCCGTATCCAGTGCCTGAATGAGTCTGTGCCCAAGATTCATGGTCTCAGAGAGGCACTAGTTGGAACCATCCCAAGACTAAGGGCCACAGAATGGGACAGGAAACAAAAAAGGAAATTCAGAAAAGAGCCTAAGAGACATATAAGACTTGAAACAGCCTAATGTGTGTGAACAGCCTAGGGAATCTTGGGAGAACTTTATGGAAAAAGATAATGGGCCAGTATTCTCTCCCACTGGGAATTTGCCAGTCATGATAGCATACTCCTGTAGGACTACCAGTCACAATACTGAGGGAGGAAAATTATAAATTTCAGTACATCTTGGGCTACATCACCCAATTCTATCTCAGAAAGGAAGGGAGGAACAGATGAAAGGGAGGAAAAGTGCAACAAGAAAATGAAAAGAGAAAATCAGGAACTAGT
Organism: Dipodomys merriami; assembly: GCF_024711535.1. Taxonomy (NCBI): domain Eukaryota; kingdom Metazoa; phylum Chordata; class Mammalia; order Rodentia; family Heteromyidae; genus Dipodomys; species Dipodomys merriami. The sequence continues at coordinate 225,054 of NW_027202388.1, forward strand.
AAAGAAAAGGTAGGGGTAAACAGAGGAAAGAAAGGAGGGAGAGAATAAAAAGAACCAACAATAGGGAAAAAGTATATGTTGGGATGGCTTAATAACCCTCATGTATGACCCAACAATGATAAATGTGAGTAACTACTTATGGAGACTTTTTAAAAAAAGAAAGAATAAAGTAGCATGTGACAATATTTGACCAAATGAAATAGCGTTATGGAGGAACAGCTCTCTGAGATTCTTCTGTGAGTGAACTTACTAGGTTTTTATGGGGTAAGAGGAGAATGGATTTGGAACTAAGTCTTGCTACGTAGCCCAGGTTGGACTGGAACTCACTATACAGGCCAACCTGTCCTCCATCCCTAAACCTCCTGTCTCTGCCTTCTGCCTTCTGTGTTTGGGAGTATGGCTTTATTACACCAAGCTCATTTTTAATGCTGCTGTTCTTGCCAGTCCTGGGACTGGAACACAGGGCCTGGGCACTATCCCTGAGGTTTTTTGCTTAAGGCTAGCTCTTTCCCACTTTGAGGCACAGGGCCATTTGCAGTTTTCTGGTGATTAATTGTTGAGAAGAAGCTCATGGACTTTGCTGCCTAGGCTGGATTTAAGCAGAGATCCTCAAATCTCATCCTACGGAGTAGCTAGAATTACAGGTGGAAGCCACCAGTGCCTAATGCATTATTAATTCTTTTCCCTTTAAAAGATCTTTGAGATAGCTCAGCAGTGGTGGCGCATGCCTCCAATCCTAGCTACTCAAGAGGCTGAGATTTGAGGATAGCAATTGAAAGAATGTCCAGGCAGGGGTTGGGAAGGTGGCTAAGTGGTATAGCGCTTACCTTGCATGCATGAGGACCTGGGTTTGATACCTCAGCACCACATAAGCAAAAAGAAAAAAAGCCAGAAGTGGTGCTGTGGCTCAAGTGGTAGAGTGCTAGGCTTGAGCTGAAGAGCTGAGAGACAGTGCCCAGGCCCAGAGTTTAGGCCCCATGACTGGAAAAAACAAAACAAAACAAAAAAAAAAAAAAAAACAGTGTCCAGGCAGGAAAGTCCATTAGATTCTTCTTCTTCTTTCTTTTTTCTTTTTTTTGTTTTTGGGTCCGGTTGTGGGGCCTGAACTCTGGGCCTGGGTGCTGTCCCTCAGTTGTTCAGCTTAAGGCTAGTGCTCTACCACTGAGCCACCTTCCCAGACCATTCCATTAGATTCTTTTGTGTGTGTGTGTGAACATACTGTACAGAGGGGTTACAATTACATGGGCAAGATAATGAGTATATTTCTTATCAAGCATTGCAGCCTCATCCTTTGTTTACCCTTCACATCCCTTTCCAGCCTCTCCCTGCCCCCCCCACCCAATCCATTAGATTCTTATCTCCAATAAACCACCAGAAAACCAGAAGTGGTACTGTGGCTCAAGTGGTAGAGAGCTAACCCTTAGCTGAAGAAGGGGTGGGGTGAAGTGGCCCACTTACTTCAAACCAGCCGTACTCCAGGTGGGCATCATAGGCATGCATGGTCACACACCGACAGGGACTAGGAGGATGGAGATCCACGCAGCTAGGGCATAGAGATTTCTGGGTTTCTTGTGCCAGCGGCAGGTGCAGCACCAGCTGCAGGAGGATGGCAGCAAACACGGCCTGGGTCCTGAGACTGTCGGTGGACACAGTGGATGCAGTGGAATCAAGTAGCCTCAGGCCGGAGCCGGGAGAGGATGCAGGGCAGACAGACTCCAAGCCTCCTGCTTCCTTAAAGGGTGGCCGCTATGGTGGTGTGCTTCCAGACTCATCCAGGACTGTGTGCATGTGTGTGCCCATGAGTGTCCCTCACCAGCATTTGTGCTTATGCCCATTGCACGTTTGTACTGTCACAGTTTGTGACCATGCATGCCCCTTCTTCTCACTTCCCGGCTGGGCTTCTATATCTCCTGAGAGGCTGGAGGACCCATGACCGCTGGAATCTAGACCTGAGGTGAGACTTTCCCAGTTGCTACTGGAAAGCACCCAGTGGAGGATGTAGCATGGCACCCTGCTCGGTTGGAGCACTATCTATAAAATAGATTTTGTATTCCGTTTACGAGTGAGCTTTGTTCTTTTTTTTTTTTTTTTTTTTTTTGCCAGTCCTGAGGTTGAACTCAGAGCCTGGGCACTGTCATTGATCCTTGCTGTGCTCAAGGCCAGAGCTCTAACACTTGAGCGACTTCTAGTTTTTTGCTGTTTATGTGCTACTGAGGAATCGAACCCAGGGTTTCTTTTTTTTATTATTTTATTTTATTTGTGAACATACTGTACAGAGGAGTTACAATTACATGGGCAGGATAATGCGTACATTTCTTACCAAGCATTGCAGCCTCCTCCTTTGTTTACCCTTCACATCCCTTCCCAGCCTCCCCCCTCCCGCCCATCCCAATCCTTCTCCTTTCCTGCCTCCCCCCTCCCCCCGCACCGACGTTGTAAAGCTCGTTTTGGACATGACAACTTGTACTTCTCATTGTTGCAACAGGTCCACCTGTATCCTTAAACAACTGGTTTTTCACCATCTCCTCCACAAGTTATACTGACATCAAATATAGTGAAAGCAGGGGTTATACTGTGGGGGAGGGACATACAAAGCAACAAAGAGATAATCTTATAAATGCGTTAGAAACACATGCATGAAAGAAAAAAAAACATTAAAATACATATATATGGGTTCATTTTCCTGACATCACATTATCTGACCTTTTCCGCTTGACTCATACTATACTAGATATTACAAATAAGGGAAATCATGGGACCTATGTTTCTTTGGGCCTGGCTTACTTCACTTAATATAATTTTTTCCAAGTTTTTCCATTTCCTAACAAATGGGGCAGTGTCATTCTTTCTGATGGAGGCATAGAATTCCATTGTGTATAAATACCACATTTTCTTGATCCATTCATCTACTGAGGGGCATCTGGGTTGCGAACCCAGGGTTTCATGCATATGCTAGACAGGCACTGTACCACTAAGCGACATTCCCATCCCTTTTGTTAATCCTCCAGCTTCTCAGGAAATTTAGAATCCCAGCCCAGAAGTGTGTGAGAAGGGCATGTGCGTGTGCATAGGGTAAGAGAATGCACATGCACTGCACATAATCATGCACGCTGGTGAGGGACATGCATGCACAGATGCGCACACATGCACACCCACCTGGATGTGAGTGTCACCACAGTGGCCACCCAAAAAAGAAGCAGGAATTCAGGAATCTGCCCTGCACTGTCTCCGGGGTCCACCCCGAGGCTTCTTGAATCCACTGCATCCACCAGCAGTCTCAGGACCCAGGCCATGTTCATTTCTTTCCTTCCCCAACTGGTGCTGCACCTGTTGCTGTGATGTGAATCCTAGGGTATCTTCAGCCTGACTGCATGCATCTCCATCCTCATAGTCGTGTGACTGCGGCATGTGTGTGATGCCCTCCTGGGCTCGGGCTAGTTCAAAGTAAGTGGGCCACTTCACACACGTGTGTATGCACACACGTGCGCACAGGCACAAAGACACACACACACACATACACACACACACACACACACACACACACACACACACACTCATAGGACCGGAAGTGCAGGTCAAGGTACTGTAAGTGTGTGTCAAAGGACCTGAAGCTGGGTGAGGAAATTGGGAACGCACTTGCAGAGCTATATAGACATGGACTAAGGCGCCCTAGATCCCCAGGGAGAATGAAGGGTGGGGCTGTCTCAGAGACCTCCTTGCTACCCCCAGTATGGCCCCAGGGTTGGTCAGTTCTGCCAGGATCTCTGGTGGTCATGGAGCTGGAGCCATATTCATTGCCACCTTTCCCGAACTGGCACTGCATCTGCTACAGTGATGTCTCTTTGCCTGTGGACCTCCGTCTTCCTGGTCTATATGTGCCTTGTTGCAGTGCCATCAAGAGGACACCCTCATTGCCAGGAAGTGCCCCTCCTCTTGATCCCCCTCCCCACCAGGGACTGGAAGCCATGGTAAGAGGAGGTCTGTTACTCCTGTTGATACAAGAAAAGATGGAGATTTGGAGAAAGGAGTTGACAGTGGGGATGAAGTCCTGCTTTGTATACAATAGATGTCCACTAAGAGATTCACAGTGTACAATGGCATACTGATAATTCAGAGAAGCCTAAGAGTAGAAAAAGGATGTCATTTTCGCTCACATGAGTCTTTAGCACTTCCTGTGAAACTTGCACCAACAACCTCATTTTCTCTATCTTTTCACAGGAGCATAGGACATCTGGTTTTGAGCAGAGTTGACACCAGAATGCCAAGGGACCATTATCATTGCATGGCCACCACCACCTGGATTTTGTCCACAGGGGACTTGTCCCCTTTCCATCTGGTGCTTCAGTTGCATCATCTGCAGAATGCAAGGTCAGAAACATTGAATGTCCCTATGACTTTCTTTGACCAAACTGGTTTATGGGAGCATGTGTTTCTGTCCATCCTTGAGGGGTGGATGCTTTAGATGACATTGCCAACTTACTTTAAATGATAGCTTTGTAATACAACCTACCTTTTATCTATCTTAGTCAATCATAGTTTGCTCTCTCATACCCTGTGAGCATTTTTAAAACATTTTTTGCACTTGCAAAGCAGGCAGTTAATAATTGGATCAGAAATGTAACTTTAAATCTTGTTTTTCACTTGTAATAAAGGTAATTAATTACAGGGTCATAACTGTATTGTATACGTTACTGGGCAATTTTCCACTGTGGGTTGGAAGGAATATTGACACTTAGAAGATGCCATACATGGTCATTTGCTTCAAATCTCTAGGGTTTCATTTCTTTTTAGCAAAATGTTTTAAAAGGTTGAGAAAGCATTCTCTTACTTTTCAAAACAACTGTGGGACCCATGAAAACACAAGCCATGTTTCTGCATGCTAAGTACAATATTAATTGTATTGAAGAAACCAGGGTTCCAAAGGCCTTGGAATCAAGGCCTTCATTTGTTGAGGTGACAGAAGGGGGCTCTAGTGTCAGGATGATCCCCTATCTCTATGATGTGTGAAATCTTCTGCATCCATTCGTGCTTCCTTTCTGTCATACATTTGCTAAAATGTGTTCAAATCCAGGGTGAACCTTCAGGAGAACAGAGAACAAAATCAGTCAGTCAATCTTGGGACCCCAACTCCTGTGACCAGAGAGATACATTTTTCTCATTTTTGTCCTGAGTTGTGGCTCCTGTGGTTGCTTGGGGAATGGAGCATAAGGAACAGAGAGACTGAGAGGATAACTGGGAGCTATGCCTTGCCCTTCCTGCTCTCTTCTCCCACTCCTTGAGATCTATCAAGAGGCCTACCTTGGAGTCTTTCTGCACCTCCCATGTTTTAGGTTGAGTTGAATTTAGGCATAAGGATATTGCAGAATATTCCACAAATATGCCAATTCCAACCACAGGTCAGATGGTCTTTTCCATTTTGAAGCAGACTTACTTGCTCAGCTTACCTGCTGTTGTTTGACCATCTTCCATAGTGCTGGGATGACAGCTATATGTAGAGGGAGAGCCAGGGCCCAGAGTATGGCTACTGTGTGATTCAGACCCAGATCTCTCACTCACTCATGATGTTTTCTTTCTTGAGGTACATAAAATATGTTTTCAAACCTTATGAACACTGACATGTATGAGTCATCTCCATCACTGACTGTGTCAACATGATCACGGGATACAATCATTATCTGGTCTTCTATGACCACTTAGGAGAATGCTCTGTGTATCAATCTTTGTTTCATTCAACAGCCCACTAAAATTCATGAACTTCAGCACTGGATGAGCTCCATAAAATCAGTCTCGGGGGAAAACTGGATATCTTGAATGCTAAGACTAAGATAAAAATGAGCATCACTGGAAGTGATGCTGTGGCTCAAGTGGTAGAGTACTTCAGCTCACCTTGAGCTGAAGAGCTGAGAGATAGTTCCCAGGCCCAGAGTTCAAGCCCCACCACCGAAAAAATAAGACTATCCAACTACAAATGAGCATCATTCAATTGTCTTTTTCACTAGAAATGCAGGAAGCGATTCTTACCTTGGTCAGTTTCTAGTCCTGTGTGTGTGTGTGTGTGTGTGTGTGTGTGTGTGTGTGTGTGTGTGTGTGTGTGTGTGTGTGTGTGTGTGTGTGTGTGTGTGTGTGTGTGTGTGTGTTTGTTGGGGAGGTGGGGAACTCCTGGTGAGCTGGCATTTAATGTCACCAAAAATGAGATTTAAGTTACATTCAAAACATTACATTCAAAAAATATTAAATGAAGTCAATGCCTGTTTCCCCTTCTACGTGGAAGCTAAATTTAGCTTATAAACTCATCAGTAAATATATTTGAGCCTGAATTCCAGGCCTGGGAGCTGTGTCTGAGCATGGCTTTTTTGACATTGTTGTTTTAATTGTTACTTAAAACGAGCACTGTACCACTTGCCACATCTGGCCTTTTGGTGATTAATTGGCCATACGAGGCTTAATGGTCTTTCTTGACTGTGTTCACTTCAGTGATCTTCAGATCTCAGCCTCTTGAGTAGATAGGATTATAGGAGTGTGTTACTGGCACCCAGAACAAACTCTTTTTAAAGATGATTCTTATCATGTAATTAGTTGTCTAAAGAAAGATCTCAGGATATTTCCATACATGCATACACTGCATCTCAGTTAAACTCACTCCTCCATCACTTTCTTTTGTTCTATCCTTGAAACAAATGTAGGCAGGCATTGGTGGTTCATACCTGCAACCCTAGATACTCAGAAGGCTGAAATCCAAGGATCTTGATTCAAAGCCAACTGGGACAGAAAATTTTGTGAGACACTTATATCCAATTAATTATCAAGAAGCCAGAAGTGGAGCTGTGGATCAAGGGATAGAACAATATCTTTGAGCAGAATAGCTAAGGAACAGTGCCTGCTGGATCCTGAGTTTCCATATCCCTCTACCACCTCATTCAGTAGCTTTAAATGTGTCTCCTTATACCATTTTCTTACGTAGTCACAATGTATTTTAATCTTATTTATACCCTATCATTCTCCCTCCCTTTTATCCCTGTAGTTCCACCTTTAAATCATGTTCTCTAGTCATGTCTGTAAAAATGTTCATATCTAGATATGCATATTTTTCTAAGTCTAAATGGGTGAAAAAAAGTGATACTTGGCTCTTGGAGCTTGGCTAACAAATCAGATACATCCTCCCTCCCCCGCCCCCATCCTCTTTTATAGCTATAAATTTATTTGGGCTTTCAGGGAAACAAAGCACCTAAAGCAGAGCTTCTCAAGAGGCTGAGATCTGAAGATCACAGTTGGAAGTGAACCCAGGTAGGAAAGATCTTTAAGACTATTATTGACAATTGATCACCAAAAGGCCAGAAGTGGAGCTGTTATTCAAGTGGTACAGCAAAATTAACCAAAAACATCATCAAGTAATTGCTTGCTTGCATTCCTCTTCATCGAGTTGTGGACATGAGTGTGGTTGGAGCTGGGTTCCAATTCTAGATTCCACACTTAAATGCCTGACTTGTAATTTTAAGCTGCAGTCTTGTGTGTGTGTGTGTGTGTGTGTGTGTGTGTGTGTGTGTGTGTGTGTGTGTGTGTGTGTGTGTGTGTTGAATAATAATAAATAAAACACAATTCTTAGGATGATTCTTAAGAATAAAATGAACTGGTGAAGATAGATTTGGATGATCCTTACATAATAGAAAATCAAGATTTGGAGATTTCAAACATGTGTAATTATTCTCTGCAACAACAGGTATCATTTTTTGCATGCAAAAAACATTACTGATGTGTTCATACAGATTTTCTTTTCTTTTCTTTTCTTTTTTCTGGTGGTCATGGGGCTTGAACTCTGGGCCTGATCACTGTCCCTCAGCTCTTCAGCTCAAGGCTAGCATTCTACCACTTGAGCTACAGGTCCACTTCTGGTTTTCTGGTGGTTTATTGGAGATGACTTTCATGAACTTTCCTTCGCGGGCTGGCTTTGAAACTCGATCCTCAGATCTCAGCCTCCTGAGTAGCTAGGATAGGTGTGAGCCACCACCGGCTTCTTACAGATCTTCTATATGGGAAAAACAACATGTAAGAATTGATTCATAGGCACTTCTTTTTTTTTCTCAGTCATAGTACTTGAACTCTGGGCCTGGGAGCTGTCCCTCAGCTCTTCAGCTCAAGGCAAGCACTCTACCATTTGAGCAGCCATGACACTTCTAGCTTTCTGAGTGATTTTTGGAGAAAAGTCTGTCACAGCCTTTCCTATCCAGACTGACTTTAAACCACCATCCTCAGCCTACTGAGTAGCTAGGATTACAGACATGAGCTACCAGCACCTGGCACATACTTGAAGTGTTGAATCAGGTCAATTGACTTGGAATGGACAAGCTTGACCTTTAACCTGCTCTGTGGGAGTTTTTGTTTGTGTGTATCATTTATTTCTATGGTTTAGAAAGCCTGTGCTTATACATCTTCAGACACACTTAGCAGAGATGGTTAATCAAGCCAGAAGCCAGGGGCCATCCCAAGATGCTAGTAAGCACTACTTTGAAACTCACTCATTCTCTCTGAGCTGACTTCCATCCATCACTCTTCTTTGGGGACAGGTTTCTGCAGAGATATAGTACCTGTGACTCTTGGCCTCATCTGGTATCAAACTGCTCTGTCATGAGAAACCTAGCCAAGGACCTTCTTTTTCTTTGCCCATCTTTCTAGATGGAAGTCAAGATTTCTGTCTCACAAAGCCAAAGGGCATGCTATTTGGAACCACAGTATCTGGTCCTACATGCAGTAAAGAGACTTCAGAATGTAACATCCTTGTTACAGCTGGATGCATTTTACCAAGGTGGTCTCATCCTTTTTCTGGCCATTGTTTAAATCACTGCAGGGCACTCATCTGCAGTGGAAAGATGCAGCAGCCTGGTTCTGTTGCATGATAGGAATGAGAGACTTCGCTGGAGGAGACTGTCTGCCAAGGCATCAAAGACTTGGAAAAAAGTCTACTTTTTGCCATTCTGGACATGGTTTCTGCATAGTCTGTAGGAATGGCCACCTGCCACCTTTGGGTATTATTTTCTCATTGGGGAAGTTGTGCCCAGCTGATTATTATTCAGAAACCAAAAGAGATAGATTCAAAACCTGGACTTAAGTCAGAGTCACTTCCAGGCTTGACTGCTTCCCACTCATGTCTTCCAGCTGTCATCTGGAGCTGCAGCTCCTTGTCATGGAGCCTTCTCCGTAGACTGCTCACACATGCATTTGTTTCACCCAGGGCAAAGAGTATAGGAGAAGGAGAGAGAGAAGGAGAGAGCAAGAGAGAGCAAGAGAAAGAGATCCTACTGTGAGAGCAACGGCTATTTATATTGCAATCTGAACAATGATATCTCTCATTTCTGCCATGTTCTATTCACTAGAAATAACTAGACATGGCAATATCAGAAAAATGTGAGATTGCAAGGGATTGTCGAGATTGGTATGGTTTTGATCTGGAACTTCCTTTCAGAGTGTGTTCCCTTAAGGGGATCTGCTCAGCTAATAGGCTCATGGGTCCTGAAAGGAAGGGACTATGTACACTTCATCTATGCTCTGTCATATTTAGTGCCTGAATGAGCCTGTGCCCAAGATACTTGGTCCCAGGGAGGGTTGGGTATGCCTGGCATTGGTTGGAACCACCCCAAGGCTAAGGGCCACTGAATGGGACAGGAAACAAAAAAGGAAATTCAGAAAAGAGCCTAAGAGACATATAAGACATGAAACAGCCTCATGTCTGTGAAGAGTCTAGGGAATCTAGGGAGAACTTTATGGAAAAAAGATAATGGTCCAGTATTTTCTACCATTTGGAATTTTCCAGTCATGCCAGTGTACTCCTGTATTTCTGTCAGTCAGAACACTGAGGCAGCGAGAACATAAATTCCAGAATAGTTTGCGCTATATCACCCAATTCTATCTCAGGAAGGAAGGAAGGGACAGACAAAAGGGATGAATTATTACAACAAGCACATGAAGAGAAAAGGAGGAACTAGTAAAGAAAAGGAAGGGTAAACAAAGGAAAGGAAGGGGGGAGAGAATTCAAAGAATCAAGAATAGGGAAAAAGTATATGTTGGGATGTCTAAATAACCCTCATGTATGACCCAACAATGATAACTGTCAGCAACTACTTATGGAGACTTTTTGAAAAAGAAAGAATGAAGTAGTAGGTGACAATATTTGACAAAATGAAATAGGGTTATGGAGGAACAGCTCTCTGAGATTCATCTGTAAGTGAACTTCCTGCATGTTTTAGGGGGAAGAGGGTTTTTTTTTAGAACTAAATCTTGCTATGTAGTCCAGGTTGAAGTGTAACTCACTATAAAGGCCAAGATGGCCTCAATCTCTGAACCTCCTGCCTCTACCTTCTGCATTCTGTGTTTGTGAATAAGGCTTTATTACACCCAGCTCCTTTTTAATGCTGCTGTTGTTGCCAGTCCTGGGACTGGAACATAGGGGCTGAGTGCTGTCCCTGAGATTTTTTTTTGCTTAAGGCTAGCTCTCATCCACTTTGAGGCATAGGGACACTTGAGGTTATCTTGTCATTTTCAAGAAGAGTCTCATGGACTTTTCTGCCCAGGCTGGATTCAAACCAAGATCCTCAGGTCTCAGCCTCCTGAGTAGCTAGAATTACAGGTGGGAGCCACCAATGCCTGACAAATCATTAATTATTTTCCCTTAAAAAGAACTCTCAAGTTGCTGGGTAGTGGTGGTTCATGTGTAAAATCCTAGCTAAAGAGGCTTCGATGTGTGGATAGCAGTTGAAAGCCTGCCCAGCTAGGAAAGACCATGATACTGTTATCTCCAATAAACCACCAGAAAACCAGAAGTGGCACTGTGGCTCAAGTGGTAGAGTGTTAGGCTTTAGCTGAAGAACTGAGGGACAGCACCCAGGTCTGTCCAGAGTTCAAGCTCCATGGCCAAAAATAAATGAATAAATAAATGAAATAAAGAATAAAAGACCTCTCAAATGAAATAAACTTCAGGTCCATGGTCCATAAAATAGGAGTCTGCCTCTGAGATAAGACATATTTTGTGTATGGTTTTTATTAGAACAATTATAGACATATTAAAATCTGAGACAATGGTACTAAAAAATGTAAAAGCAAGATACTTTATTTCTAACCTGTGAGGGATAAATAAAGATTGAAAAAAGTGATTAAGCGAATCAAAAACAGTAAAAAAGAGGTACAAAGCATCACAGGAACCAATTCAAACTGGAATCAGAAATGAGAATGGCAGATGTGGACAAAACTATGACTTCATCTTGGATGTCTGGTCTCTCTTCTCAAGTGGAAAGACATTTTTGAGTTGAATCGTTACAAAATCTCCATATCTCAGGCTCCCTTGCAATTAGATGTAGACCATGCTATGTGAAAAGGACAGTGTTATAATTTCTGTACAAGGATAGTCTCTGTAATAACCCGTGGTGCCCCAAAAATCAGCGGGGGCCAATAGTGTTGTCCCATGGTCCAGCCTGCTGGAAGGAGAGCGGCATCAAGATTCAAGCCTCACAACTCCACAGACCCAGCCCCTGGATAGAGCAGGGTATTGAGAGACTGATGTCACCACCCCAAGGGGCACTGGAGGGGCGTGCCATGGCTGGGACATGCCACTGAAAGGGGTGGAGCATGCCACCAAAAGGGGGAGGGGCATGCTCCTGGAGACATGCACATAGTGAGCTGCCTATTGGAATTGGACTTGGGCAGCTTGGGGGATGAGCACTAATGTCAGTTTGAAACCTGACTGTGGGACAGGGCTGCAGCCTATCTGGGTGTATATAGGCTGCATGCTCCAAGGCCAGGGAGGACGTTAGGGGGAAAACACATTGGGAGGGAGAAGGGAAGAGTCCGGAGGACAACTGGACTCCTGTGGAGAGGGGAGTCCAGAGGAGACCAGGTGTCCTGAAGAGAGGAGAGAAGGGAAAGACCAGGAGTCCTGAGGCAGGAACTGAGTGTGGAGGAAGGAGAGGAGTGGGAGTGGAGGGAGAGAGATGGCAGGAGGGGAAAGCCTGCTGCAGTAGGGCAGGGTAGGCTTGTGGAGGACAGGGCAAGCCTTGAGAGGCCATTTGGGGCTTCTCGAGGGGCCACTTGGGACCTCCTTGAGAGGTCCTTTGGGGCTTCTCGAGGAGCTATTCAGGGACTTTTTTTTTGTAGTCCTGTTGTGGGCCTGAGCTCTGGGCCTGGGCACTGTCCCTCAGCTCTTCAGCTCAAGGCTAGTGCTCGACCACTTGAGCCACAGTGCCACTTCCGGCTTTTTTCTTTTTGTGTATGTGGTGCTGAGGAATCGAACCCAGGGCCTCATGCATGCAAGGCAAGCACTCTACCACTGAGCGACCTTCCCAGCCCCCCGGCTATTCTTCTTTTTGCTTATATGGAGCTGCGGAATCGAACCCGGGTCTCAAGTATGCAAGGCAAGCGCTCTACCACTGAGCCACCTTCCCAGCCCTTCAGGGATTTCTTGAGGGGACATTTGGAACATCCTCCGGAGGTCACTCAGGACCTCCTGGAGGGACCTGTTGGGACCTCCTATGGAGGTCATTCGGGGCCTCCTCTGGAGGCCATTTGGGACCATCCTCTAGAGAGGCCTGTGGACAGTGGAGAGGTCTGCATGTGGGGGAAGAAGGGAAGAAAGGGAAAAGCCTTCCCCTTTGGAGGTTTGGAGCTTTGGAGATCTGAGGTTTGTAGGTTTGTGGACCGACTAATTTGTGGTTTGCAGACCAACCAATAAAGGTTGGAGTGTCAGGACTGCCTATTGGAGGTTTGGTGGTTGAGGCTGCTCTTGGTTCTGGGTATCTAACCCAGGACAAGGTAGTCTCAAGACACCTTTCTGGTGTAAATAGTGTAAATAAATTTCTTTTGTTCACTTCTCACTGTGCCTCCATGGATTGTCTCACTCTCTGGGGTTCATCAATACCCCACTGGGTGATGTCCTCACAGGGGTTTTCTTAGGATGCCCAACCCCGAAGATGAGGGCCACTGGCCAATGTCCTCATGGTTCCCACATGGCTGTCATGGTAGCAGTAAGAGCATCCTCCCATGTGCCCAGTGTTGTTGGCAACAGACTTCCTGGCCCAAGTACCTAACTGCCAGAGGGTGTGCACTGGGCTCTGATTGGTTCACTTCCTCACTGATGTCAATGGCCTGACTTGTGATTGGTCCATTTCCCCCGACATCACAGGGCATTGTGAGGCGTGCCCAGCAGGGTACATATGAGGCAGCTTCTCTCCAGCTTTTTCAGTTACAGCACTGGGAGCTTTTACTTGGTGACCCGCTAACCTAGAGCTACTTGGTTACTTTCATTGGGTGTGGGGGGGGGGTGGTGGTTGTGTTGTTTGGGTTTGGGGAATTCATTTACTCATCTGGGGGTTGTGTTTACTTTGTTAGTAGTTTACCTTCCGTTTCTTAAGATTTATTAGTTGTCAACTTCATTGAGATCATCTTAGGTAATTCTTAAGCTTGATCACTTGCCATCCCAGGGGCAAGATGTTAATGTACAACTTTAGTTCCTCCCCAAAGGAGGAGGAGATCACTGTCATTGGACAGTACAACTTGACAGAGATCATCGGTTATGGCAGCTGTGGCTATGTGAAGCTGGCCCATCACTGCCTCACAGACACCACAGTGGCAGTCAAAGTTCTCCCAAAGAACGATCTAAAAAGCCATGAGATAGAAAATGAAGTAGCCATTGTGAAGAGTGTATATCACCCACACATCATACTATTGTTCCAGGTGATGGAGGATGAAGACTGTGTGTACCTTGTCACTGAGCTGGACACTCGGGGCTATCTCTTGGGGTGGGGCAATAAATCCCCTTGCAGTCACCTATTAGAATATGAAGCCAAGAGATTGTTCAAGCAGATCACGAGTGATGTTCACTACATTCATGAGAACAGAATTGCACACTAGACCTGAAGGCCGACAACGTCCTATTGGATACCAATTGCAATGTCAAGGTCAGTGATTTTGTCATTAGCATCAGGGTGACAGGGAAGTTGCTAAAGGGGGGTTTGTGGAGCCTTGCTATTCCACCCCCTGAAATGTTCCTACAGAACATGTTCAATGGGTACAAGGTGGACATTTGGGAACTTAGGCGTGCTTTTGTATATGATGACAATGGGAAAGTTCCCATTTGAGGGGAATAAAATGACTCAGATACGGAAACAAATCCTAGAGGCCAGGTACACCGGTCCCCTTTACCAACTGCAATGGGACATGATCTCCTTCCTAAACTGCTGACTGTGGGCTTCAATCTGAGGCCTGCTATTGAGGAGATAATGGAGCACTGATGGCTGACTCTAGGTGTGGGATTTGGCCTGCTTCCTGATGAGCCACTTTCCAGCAAGCTGGACCCCATTATTGTCACAGTCATGGGCAACATGGGGTACACCCTAGCTGGTATTGAAAGGACATTCCAGGACAGAGCATTCAATGAAGCCATGGGCACCTACCTGCTCATCCAAGAAAACTTGAAGGAGAATACCAGAAGTGTGGAATAAAAAACGATGCCTTTGGCTAGTCCACCATGCACACCTCCTGATGACAATCCCACCAGCCCTCTCCACGAAAAAGAGTCACTTTTTCTTCAGGATATAACACCTTCAGCTTGTCCTCAAAATTTCAGTTACCTCTTGAGAGCCCGAAGTGCCAGTCTGCCTGTCCTTCCACTCTACACCCTGCAGAGCTCCAGTTCCAGCTACATTTGGGGCCTAGATTCTTTTAGCTGGTCGGGCACACTAGACATTTTCCACCCAGTGAAGACAGTGGTTGGGAAGGAATTAACTATTGATTTGTAAGATTTCTCAATTCCTATTCTTTTATTTTTTTCCTTTTGTTTGTTGTGTGTATGTGTTTGTGAATGTGTGCTGCTACACCTCAGTGCTTTTTTTCTTATGCTCTATTTCCTTTGCCTTCTCTGTTCTCTCTCCACTTTTCTCACCTTCTCCCTGCCCCTGCCCACCATTTTTCTTCCTTTGTTTTCATTCCTCCCATAACTACTCCTATTCTACTTCTCCTGTTCCTCTTCTTGATGTTCTACTACTACCCTCTACCATTCCCTCTCACTCTCTCCCTGCCCTTGAATCTGTCTCTCTCTCCATCCACCTCCCTCACTCCTCCTCTCTCTGTGCACTTCTCCCTTTTTTCCCTCTTTCCCTTTCTCCCTCTCTGTCTTCCTCTTTTTTTCTTTCTCAGTTTTCATGGCTATGTCTGGTTCTCTCCTGCTTGAGTTACAGTTCAGGCTTGCATTTCTCTATTTCCTTGAAGATGGAGATTTCCCAGACTTGCTGTAAATGCAGTCTTCAAGGTGTCACCTTGGGAGATAGGTAGGATTACAGACAAGAGCCTACAGCATCAGGGAATGCAATTGGCTTTGTTAATCTGGTGTGGCAAAGGTTAGTTTCTCTATTTTGAAAGGGGATTTGTGTATTTATGTGAGGGACAGCTGTGTAAGAGTCACCTTACAATTGTTTGTGGAACCTGTTGCAACAAGGAGAAGTACAAGTTGTCATGTCCAAAACGAGCTTTACAACGTCGGTGTAGGGGGGGAGGGGGGGAAGGAGAAGGATTGGGATTGGGGGTTAGGGGGGAGGCTGGGAAGGGATGTGAAGGGTAAACAAAGGAGGAGGCTGCAATGCTTGGTAAGAAATGTATGCATTATCCTGCCCATGTAATTGTAACTCCTCTGTACAGTATGTTCACAAATAAAATTAAATTAAATTAAAAAAAATTGTTTGTGGAAGGAAGGGGTGATGGGTTGGTGTAAATGGACAGGGAAGGATGACATGTGCACTGTACAAGTACACTGAGAGGTGTCAGATTCTTAGTGGAGACTCTATGAGTCCCCAGAGAGGCCCCCTTTCCCAGAGCACCCAGCTTGTACATGGTGCATCTGTTTCCCAGTAAAGACTTTAGCAGAGCCCAATTTTTCTCCTTGGGGAATAAAGAATGCTATCAGAGCCAAGTTTAAATATTTGAACATTCTGAACATCAAGAGGCCATTTTTGGAATCACAAAGTGTATGATTTAAAATACATTCCCTTCTTTTCAGCTAGAGGTGATCAAGGAACAGGAGACCTGAGGAATCATGGAGATAAACTGGGATCTGTTTAAGGACATAGCCTGGATGGACTTTGGTTGTATATGGACCACACCCGTGGTTGGGTGGCCTGGGATGACTGCTTCCCCACAAGAACAAAATTCGGTAAGATGTGAGCCTTCACACTAGAATATTTGTATTGGTTCACCCAGGGCATTAGAATTGCACACAGAGGCAGTGCTGAGGATTGATATTGCCTTTGGGTGCCAAGTGTGTGATGGGGAGGAGTTGGGCAAACCTGGCCTTTTCTATGTGTACACTGGGTCAGGTGGCTGAACCCGCAGAGTAGACTAATGAGATTAGCAGTAAGAAGAGGGCTGGAGCTCCTGATAGATCAGTGGTAATGCTCAGGGGTATTTGGGAAGCAATGCTATTCTCAAAGAATGAGATGGGTTTCCTGTGAGAGAAGCAATAAGGGTCCAAATAGGCAAAGGATGCATAACTGGTTTAAGACAGGGTTGATACTGATGCTGAAAGAGACCTGAGGAGGAATGTAAGGAATGCTGAACTCATGGAACAGTGTTCAGTGAATAGGGTGGGTGGGGAAGGAAGTACTATTAATTTCCATGATTTCTCAATGCTTTTTCTTGTCTTTTTGTTTGTTGTGTGTATGCATTTGGGAGTGTGCTGGCTTGAACTTTGTTCTTTTTCTCTTTCTCAGTGTCCTTTTCCCTCTGTGGCCTTTCCTTGGGCCCTCCTCCCCTCTAATGTCTTTAATCTCTCCTTTTTTACACCCTCTCCTTTTCTCCTCCCTCTAATCTTTCTCTTCTCCCTATCCCATTTCTTCTCACTCAATCCTTTCTCCTGAATTTGTCTCTTTGTCTCTCTGTCTTTAGGTATGTATGCATGTCCCTCTGTTTTTCTCTCTGTCCATTTTCCTTCTCCCCCTCTTTCCCTTTCTCTCTCTTGAGTGTGAATGTGTTTCTGGCTGATGTTCTACCAGTGGAGTCACTCTTCTAGTCCTGATTTTCTACTGAGTTGGACATGGAGTCTGCTCAAGCTGGCTTTATCTACAGTCTTCTCAGTGTCAGCGTGTGCAGTAGTTAGGATTATACAGGTGAACCTCCAGCACCTAGAATTTGTGAATCTGGTACAGCACAGGTTGGTTTCTCTGTAATTACAAAAGGAATTTGTATACTTGTATGAGGGACAACTTAGAAATGTTTGGGGGAAGGAAAGGGTGTTGGGTTGGGCTGCTGTGGAAAATGGACAGAGAATTACATTTCCATAATACAAGGGTTTCAGCACTGAGACATGTCAGATTCTTAGGAGAGACCCTTTGAGTCCCCAAAGATGCTTCCAGTTGACACCCCCCTTCCCCAGAGCAGCAGGCTTTGGACATGGTGTTTCCTTTTCCCTGGCAGTTCTCAGGGGAAGCCTCTAGGTCTTATGGAAGAAGAGTAGGGCCTGATTATTGTCCTAGGGCACATAGTGTGGAGGAAGCTGTTTCAAATATTGCCACACTATAAACCTCCAGAGCCCATTTTTGAACCAAAAAATGTAGGAAATATAATACTTTTCCTTCCTATCAACTAGAGGTGGAGAAACCTTTGAATGAGCAAGAGACCTAAGAAAGAATGAAAATATAGGAGCATGTGGATGGAGATGAGTACATGCAGACATGAGCAGAACTTCAGTAAGATTAGATATGAACCTCCACCACTGGGATATTTGTTCAGCAGGACATTAGAGGACACAGAGGAAGTACTGAGGGTGATTCTGCCTTTGGGTGACAGGTGTGTGATGAGGAGGAATTGGACACATTGGACCTCTGCTGTATGTTCACTGGAGTCAAGAGGCTGAGCATGTAGGGCAGACTGATGAGATTTGCAGCAGGAGAAGACTGAGGCTCCCAGTGAAACAGGGTATACCTCTGGGTTATTTAGGGAACAGAGCTCTTCCCAGAGAATAAGATAGGATTTTTGTGACAGAAGCACTGAGAGCCAAAAGTATACAAGAAATGGGCACCTTGCTGATAGACAGGGCTGACCCTAATGCTGAAGGAGAGCTGAGAGTAGGAAACTAGGGACACCTGAATTCCACATGGATCATTGTTCAGTGAAGTGGGTGGGTCGGGAGAGAAGAACTGTGAATTTCCATGGTTTCTAAGTTCTTTTTCTTTGTCTCAGGCGTCCTGAAATGAGGGAGTAGACTTCAGTTCATGTCAGTGGGTTTGTCTTGAGGCTAGTTTCTAGTAGTCCCAGAGCAGTAGAGAGGGTGCCTAATGTATGGAAAGGCTTCCCAGAGGAGGAACAGGTTATTTGGTGTGTGTACACCATCTCCATATGTAAGATTGAGGGGCAGAAACTTCAGGCAAAGGGCTTGGAAACACAGGTGGGGAGACCACGAGGCAAGGGTGACAGGGGCTGTGGAGAGGAGTCATGGGAAAACAGTGGGAAAGAGCTTTGACCATGTATGGCAGTATACTTGTTGAATAAGTGTGTGAGGGAATAGGTAGGCTTTCATTCAATGGACATTTACTGAGTGCCCACAGGATCAGTCACATCATGCTGAAGACTGACAGAATGCTGGGAACAGCATAAAAATACCTCTCTTTGTGAGTTTACACTCAAGCATGGAGAATGAGAATACCCAAACTTTACAAAAATACCACATAGTATATATGAAAATGAAGATTAAGGCAGAAAAATTCAGGATGAGTGTTCGAAATACTCTATGTTTTTGTGCGTTTGCAGATGTGTGTTGTGTACACATGTGCACAAGGTTTTATTTTTAAGTATCAGAGGAGACCTTTTTGGCAAGGGGGTTTTGGGGAAGGATAGGGGATTGAGCAGCTGGGTGTTGGGAAAAGCATTCCAGGCAGTTGGAATAGCAGTGGCCCCCAGCTGGTACAGTACAAATGCCAGTGTGGCTGCAGCAAGGAAGCCTGGGCTCAGTGGAGAGAGACAGGATCAGAGAAGCCTCCTTCACCAAAGGAGGCTGTGGGCAGAGGGGTGACCCATCATGCTTCAACAATGTCCTGTAGTTCTCCTGTCTATTCTAAAGCCACATTTCTTCCAATATGAAAGGGTATGTTTGATATTGGTGTTCCTCTGCCTGTATTACTTCATGAAACTGAGTGTCCTCCAGTTCCATCCATAGTGTCTGAGTGTTGGTTTCTTTTTTCTGGTTCCTTTTTGGTGCTTGAATTAGGGCCAGTAAGTGGTCCCTGAGCATTTAGCTCAAGGCTAACACTTTACCTCTTTGAGGCACAGCTCCATTCCTGGTTTTCTGATGGATATTTGAAGTAAGAGTCTCATGGACTTTCCTGCCTGGGCTGGCTTTGACTTCAATCCTCCTATCTCATGTATAGTTAGGATGACAGGCAGCAGCCACCAGAGCCAGGAAAATTTATTGTTTATTTTTTTAGGCTGAATAATGTACTACAATATGTATGTACTGTCTTTTTATTGGTCCAGTGATTGACACTTGAATGATACCCTATATTATTGTGAATGGTGCTACAGTAAAAACAACATGCATGCAGATAAAAAAGTATTCTATGGCTGGCTGCTGCCAGGTCATTATTAAAATCTATCCTGTGTAGGAAAGTGCATGACCCCAGAAAACTTGGAAGTGGAGCTGTGGCTTAAGGAGTAGAGCACTCACCTTGAACATGGACTTCAAGCCCACGTATTGGCCTGTGCTTGCACCCACCCACACTCATAAACAGACAGAGAATAGTATGCTGTGGGTTGTGTTTACAAGGATGATTTTGGGAGGGACAGGGAAGGGGGAATGGGAAGACCAGCTAGGGACAGGGGCAGGGGCCTAGGCTGCAGTGGTGTCATCTAGGCAGAGAGAAATGGTTCTCTTCTGGAAATGGAAGATGACTATCTTAATATTGATGCTTTTTATAAGCAAGTAGTAATCGTACACAGGACATGACACACACTGATCAAACAAACCTCACCTTCCCCCTTTTCATCCCTCCTTCCCAACCTCTGGCCAGCACTAGTCCATGGTCAACATTATTCTCTACATATCTGAGCGATCCTGGGCCATTTGTCTCGATAACTTTACTTAATCTTTGCTTCCATTTGTCACGAAATGATAGCTTTCCAATCACTGTTATGCTTGGAAAATTCTCCTTTGTGTGTGTTTGTGTGTGTGTGTGTGTGTGTGTATGTGTGTGTGAGTATGTATGTGTGTGTGCATGTATATATGTGTGTGAAAGAGAGAGACCATTACCAATTTCTCCATTGATAGACATTTAGACTGAATCTATACCTGAGCTGCTATAAATAATCTAGAAATAGACATATTATAATTGTACTTGAGTTCATGTATTTATTTAGAGACCTTCAAACTGTTTGCCATAATGCTTGTATCAATTTACAATCTGTCTGACAGGAGTTCTCTCTTCATCCTGGCCAGCATGTGTTATCTTTCTATCATTTTGATTTTTTAAAAGTTTTCCAGCATGGCTATAGACACTGGACATTTTTTCATATATTTTTGCCTATTTGCATTTCTTCTTTTTGGAAATTTCTATTCAGATCATTTACCCCTGTCTCTTTTTTTTTTTTGCCAGTCCTGGGTCTTGAACTTGGCCTTGGCACTGTCTCTGAGCTTCTTTTGCTTGAGGCACTCTACCACTTGAGCCACAGCTCCATTTCTGGCTTTTCTATGTATGTGGAACTGAGGAAGCAAAAGCAGAGCTTTGTGCATGCTAGGTGAGCACTCTACCACTAACGCACATTCTGAGTCCTGTACAATTACTTATAGAATATAAAAACCTAATTAGGAAAGATTCTATCTTCCTTCAAGAGCCATTAAGAGTTCCATCCTGCATCATAATAGTTAGTAATGACTTATTAAGAATAACACCTTGGGAACTTTTCCACTTCCGGCAATTGACAATGGTGGCTGTTCCATAAACATATTTGGAAAATAATGTCACTGAAACCTTTTAAAAATGAAATAAAATACAAAATAAAAACATTGCTATGGGCAAACTCAGATAAACAGAGAGTCCTTTACAGAGCAATGGCAGACAAGAACTTGAACTACTCAGCAACAGTTATGGTAAGGTCTCAGCCCTTCGGACCTCATGGTCTTATCCTAAGGTTAAACTTGGCATCTTTTTAAAATCCTATTTGTGCCAGGTACTGGTGGCTCACACCTGTAATCCTAGTTCCTTGGGGGACTGAGATCTGAGGTTCTAGGTTCAAAGCCACCCTGAGTAGAAAGCCCATGAGACACTTATCTTCAGTTAACCACCAGGAAACTGTAAGTGGCATTGTGGCTCAAAGTGGTTGAGCATTAGAGCTCAGGAATAGTGCCCAGGCCCTGAGTTCAAGCCCGCACATGACCAAAAAACATACGAACATCAATTTGTTTGGTTTTGAAACAATGTAAATAATTTCAAATTGATGACATTTTAATTTCAAAGCAAATGAATAACCCTTCAAGAGACAAGAGGCAGGAACTCCACCCACCCTGACTCAAAAGGCCTTGAAAGTGAGTTGTGACAAAATGTAGTAAAAACAGCCAGTACAGGATAGGGTTGACTGGCAAATCCTCCTGCCACCACCTAGTCAATTATGAAGCCAGGAGGCTGTTCAAGCAGATGGTGAGTGCTATGCAATACCTTCACAAGAACGAAATCACACACAGATACCTGAAGCCCAGGAACATCCTGTTGGATGGCAAATGCAATGCCAAAGTCAGTGATTTGGGGCTGAGCATCACGGTGTTGCTGGGGCAGTTGCTAAAGGGGTTTTGTGGAGCCTTGATATTCAGACCTCGTGAAATGTTCCTTTACAAAATGTATGATGTCTATAAACAGGACATTTAGATCCCAGGTATGCTTCTGTATGTGAGGACAACAGGAAAGTTCCCATTTGAAGGGAGGAAGATGGCAGACATGGCTACACATCCTTGAGGCCATGTACACAGCTCCCTTTTATCTATCTGCGAAGAGACACAATCTACTTTCCAAACTGCTGACTGTGGATGTCACTGAGAAACCCATGGCTGGCTGTAGATGTGGGGTTTGGCCTGCTTCCTGATGAGCCACTGCCCAGCAAGCTGGACTCCATTAGTGTCACAGTTCTGTGTGACATGGGGTACAATATAGCTGACATTGAAAAGGCAATCCAGGACAGGGCATTCAATGAAGCCATGAGTACTTATCTGGTCATCCAAGAAAACTAAAAAGAGAGTGCCAGAAGTGTGGAGTGGAAAATGATGACTTTAGCTATTCCACTGTGTACAACTCCTCAGGAACTTTGCACTAGCCCTCTCTCAATGAAGGGGAGTCAGCTTCGCTGCACAACTTAACACCTTCAGTTTGCCCTCAGAATTTCAATTGCCAGATGATAACAAACAGTTGCCTCTGAAGAGAGGCCAAGGTCCTAGTCTGCCTGTCCTTCCACTCTGCTCCCCACAAAGCTCCAGTACTAGCTTAATCTGGGGCCAGGATTCTTTTAGCTGGCTGAGCAGACTAGAGAGTTGACACTTGGTTGAAAATGCCCTTCCCTCTTGGCAGCCACACGGGGAATCCATAGCCTCCAGATGGAATAAGTGATGGGGCTAGAAGAGTGTGGCTCACAGGATAGTCACCATTTTTCACAAACTCTGGTACTGTGTGAAGCCCAAAAACTAATGTCCACAGCTTAAGAACAAAGCTGTTCCAGAGAAAGATGTGCAGAACTCTGCCACAGCACTAGGGTGTGGAAAATCAGAGAGATGTGGAATTGAAGAGCTGCAGGAGGGGAGGGAGTCATACAGGAAGTTCACACTGCTGTGTGCCCAGAATCCTCAGCAAAGGTCTCAATCCAGCATAGCCAGGCATAGTCCTAGCATAGCTAGGGGGTTCTCCAGCTAGCATTCTTTCTAGTGAAAGGACAGCTGACAAGGAGCTGACTTTTAAATTTTGAAAAGTAGGCTGAAATGTGGCCTCAAGCTGTCTGTACCTTCTGAGCTTGGTGAATACACCTCAATCCCTTACTTTCAAGTAATGTCACTTTATTAAACAACTTTTCCCATTTGTCTCCGAACACTAAGGTGTTTGTGTCCCAAATGCTGCAGTAGGTCATCATCTCACCTTCCAGATATGTTGCATATTTTCCTACTTATTTACCTAGTTTGTTTACTTAGGTTTAAAGTGAGGCCCTTGGGCTTCAGGGGGATCTTAGGGGAAGGTGGCATCCTGGACTCGTTTCTCCTTTGGCAGTCTCTAGGTGACTGTGTACAACTCCTGAGAACACTATTTACTCTGGCTGGGTCGAAACTCAAGGGCACATCTTCATTGGGAAAATAGAACTGTCTCCATGGACCATGAGAGTAGTTTCTGCCCCAACTTTCCTCCATTTTAATGCAGTTTCTTGTGTGTTCTGTCTACACCTAATCACCATTCTAACATTATGCCATCATCCAAAAGTCCCTTATTTCAGACTTATTTACTCACAGTAAAAAAAAAAAATAGTAAATTTTAAAGACCCGATTTCCTACACAGGTTACTTACAATTGCAACTGCCCTGGGAGTCCAAATTTCTCTAATGGGAATCAGAGTGCTGAGGGAGCTGAGTTTCAAATTTGAGAACATTCTGAGCAAACAGAGTCCCTGGTTACACTGGAAAAGTGTATGAATTAAGCTAATTTTCTTTCCTTTCAGGTAGAGGTGTATAAACATGTTAAAAAACAAGAGACCTGAAAAAGCATGGATATATAGTGATATCTGTGGATGGACCAGGCCTGGGATGACTGTGTCTACACATGAGCAGATATTTGAATGAATCTGTCTCTCTGCCTCTGTCTCTGTCTCTATCTCTCCTCTCTTTCTCTTTCAGTTTGCATGTACATCACAGGTGCTCTACCACTTGATTCCAACCTCCAAGCCTGCATTTCTTTTTTTGTGTGTGAAAATACTGTACAGAGGGGTTAAAATTACATGGGCAAGATAATGAGTACATTTCTTATCAAGCATTGTAGTCTCCTCCTTTGTCTCCCCTCACATCCCTTCCCATCCTTCCTCCGCCCCCCCAGTCAATCCTACCTCCTCCAATCCTCCTCTCCCCTCACCCCTACTCTGCCAAAGTTGTAAAGTTTGTTTTCAACATAACGACTTGTACATCGCATTGTTGCAATAAGTCCACCTGTATTCCCTATTTAAAAGATTTGTTTTTTTCCTTCCCCTCCACAAATTATACCAACATCAAATACAGTGAAAGCACGGGTTATACTGTTGGGGAGGGACATACAAAGCAACAAAGAAATAATCTTATGTGTTAGAAACAATCCCATGAAAGAAAAAAAAACATTTGAATACATACCTTAGGGTTCATTTCCCCATTACATCAACTTATCTGACTGTTTCTGCTTGACTCAGATATATACTAGTTATTGCAAATAAAGGAAACCATGGGACCTATGTTTCTTTGGGCCTGGCTTACTTCACTTAATATAATCTTTTCCAAGTCTTACCATATCCTAACAAATGGGGCAATGTCATTCTTTCTGATGGAGGCATAGAATTCCATTGTGTATATATACCACATTTTCTTGATCCATTCATCTGCTGAGGGGCATCTGGGTTGGTTCCATATCTTAGCTATGGTAAATAATGCTACAGTAAACATAGTTTCGCTAGTAGCTTTAGTGTGGTATTGTTTGTGAGCATTTGGGTAAATGCCCAAAAGTGGGAATGCTGGGTTATAGGAGAGGTCTATGTGGAGTCTTTTGAGGAACCTCCATACTACTATCCAAAGTGGTTGGACAAGTTTACACTCCCAAAAACAATGCAGTAAAGTTCCACTCCAGCATCTGTTGTTATTAGAGTTCTTGATTTTAGCCATCCTAACTGGGGTGAGGTGGTATCTCAATGTTGTTTTGATTTGCATTTCATTTATGGCTAGGGAGGTGTGTCAATTGGTCATGTGTCTATTGGCCATGTGTCTATTGGCCATACTTCTTTCCTCTTCAGAGAAGTTTCTCTTTAAGTCATTAGCCGACTTAATTGTTGGGCAGTTGTTTCTTTGAAGATTTGTTGTTGGGGGATTTAATTTTTTTTTTTTTGGGTCCGGTCATGGGGCCTGAACTCTGGGCCTGGGCGCTGTCCCTCAGCTCTTCAGCTCAAAGCTAGCGCTCTACCACTTGAGCCACAGCGCCACTTCCGGCTTTTTTCTTTTTGCTTATGTGGTGCTGAGGAATCGAACCCAGGGCCTCAGGCATGCAAGGCAAGCGCTTTAACCACTGAGCCACCTTCTCAGCCCCGGGGATTTAATTTTTTGAGTTCCAGGTATATTTTAGTTATGTGACCCTTGTCCGTTGTATGAAGACCTTCTCCCAATCCATGGGCTTTCTATTGATCTTGCTAGCTATGTCCTTTGCCATGCAGAAGCTCTGCAATTTCATGCACTCCCATTTGTCCAACCTTTCTTTGATTTGTTGAGTTTCTGGGTCTCTATTAAAAAAATTTGGACCCGTGCCAAGGAGACCTAGGGTTTCTCCTATTCTATCCTGTAATGTTTTCAGAGTGTCTGCTTTGACTCTGAGGTCTTTGATGCATTGGGAGTTGATTCTGTGCAGCATGATATATAAGGATCTAGCTTTAGTTTTCTACAAGTAGTTAACCAATTTTGCCAGCACCATTTACTGAAGAGGCTGTCTTTCTTCGATTCTATCTTTTTAGCTCCATTATTGAAGATTAGATGCCAAGCCTACATTTCTATGCTGTGTTTTTGCTGGCTTTAAGTACTCTGTTCTGGGTGTGAAGTTCTGGAATAGTTAGGATTTCCGTCTAGAACCATACATACATGGCAGTACTTTTGACCTTGTTCATCTGGTGAGACACAGGTTGGCTTTTCTAATGTGGAAAAAGGGATTTGTGTACTTGTCTGGGGGACAGCTGTGTGAGGGACAAGTTACAAATGGATGTTGAAGGGGGTTGTGGGATAGTGTGTACAATCAATAGAGAGGCAAGGCATGTATACTGTTCAAGACTGTCTGCACTGAGAATTGGGATATCTTGATAGAGATTCTGGGAGTCCCCTCAGAGGCCCCCAGGTGTCACCCCTTCTGCAGGGCACCATGCTTCAGCACAGTGCTTCCTTTCTCTTGGCTTTTCTCTGTTGAAGTCTCTAGGCCTCATGAGAAATAGCAAAGTACATTTTGTTCCCCTAGGGAAAAAAGATTACTGGGAGACCTGAGTCTAAAATATTAGAACCTTCTGAACATCCAGAGCCCAGTTTTAGCTCCACAAACTTTATGAATTAAAACATTACCCTTCCTTTCAGCACCAGGTGGAGAATCCTAGGAAGGAGCAGCAAGATACATGAGAGAGCATGGAGATATATTGGTGCCTGTGGATGGACGGGGCCTGGATGGACTTTGCCTATGGATAGGCCCTGCTTGATATGACTGTATTGGGACATGAGCAGAAATTCAGTATGTTTGGATATGATCCATCACTGGGTTATTTGTGTTCGCTTCTCCAGCGGCATTAGATTTCCACATAGCAAGTGCTTTTGTCTGATGCTGCCTCAGCTGACAAGCATGTAATAGGGAGGATTTCGGCACACCTGATTTTGCTATGTGTGCACAAGGGTCAGGAGGCTGAGCCTGCAAAGCAGCTGATGAGATTTGCAGCAGAAGGTGGGCTGTGACTTCTGTTGGATCAATGATCCAGCTCAGGATTATTTGGGGAATAGAGCACAGCTAACAGGTTGAGAATGTATTCCATTGAGAAGAAGCAATGCAGAACAAAAGAGGGCAAAGGATGGGCACCTTCCTGATAGGCAAGGTTGACACTGATGCTGAAAGACAGCTGAGAAGATGAAGCTAAGGACTCCTGAATTCCACATGGACCAGTCTCCAGTGAAGAGGGTGGATGGGAAGGGAAATAGTGTTATTTTCCTTATTTTCTCAGTCCTTTCCATTCCTTTCTTTTTGTTGTGGGTATGTATTTGTGAGTGTGTGCTGGTACTGGCACTTGAACTGGGTGATTTTCTCTGTGTCTCCTTTTCTCTCTCTTCTTTCTCCCCATTTCCTCTCTCCCCTTTTCCAGGTAACTTCCCTCCAGACTATTCATCTCTTCCTCTTCTTCCTCTTTTCCTATTCTCTTTCTTCTTCTCTTCATCTTCTCTTCCCTTCTCCCTTCCTCTGTCCTCATAAATCTGTCTTTTTCTTTCCTGCCTCTCTGTAGCGACCGTCTACTCGACCAGCGAGGAAAAACGACCACCACACCAGGAGTCTTCTCAGATCACGCTTTATTGGAGAGCCTTTTAGTTGTAGGAGAGCTTGGGCGCGAGAGAGCGTGCACCCGAAACACAGCCGCTTATATAGGAGAATCGGAACGCGGGTCTTTCTATTGTTGGTCGCCTGCCTTTCACCGTCACCAGGTGTCATGGGATTGGCTGGGGACTCTACCTGGCTCGCGCACGCGCACAGCCCAGGCGTCCCGCCAAGCACCGTCTGGGGTGGTTACCTCAAAGCTGCAAGGGAGTGGGCGGAGTCTCGCCTCGGCTCCCTACAGTTCCCCCTTCTTTGTTTTATGGCAACAGGTAAGAGTAGAGGTTGGGCCTCTGTCTAAGACATTAGGACCTTGCACTGGCCTTCGCCTGAGGGGCGCGCCTTCCCCAGTGATGACCAGGCCCGTCCGATGCCTTTTTTGCAGAGGTGGGATCTTGGGCATCAACCCACTTGCAACCCAGCATGCTCTTCTTGAGGAGATGAGAACCATCTCCTCAAGTGCAGTGCACTTGCCTTGCACCCTGTCCCAAATTGCAAATTGCATACCTGTCCCGGTGCAATGGGATCCCCTGATCCCTCGGGGTGCTAAGGCTATGCAGAATGGTAAGGCTTAACTGCCTCTTAGGGCCGACAGCCAAATCTGGGGTGAGGATCCACTCTCCAAAGCGGCTAATGCTTGCAAGATAACAACCTTGTCCCTTCTGGTTTGGGCTCGAAGGCGACAGACCAACCATAGGCAGACAACGCATCCTCCCAAGCAGCAGGCTAAAAACATTCCGACTCCCACCCGCTCTTTGGAAAAGGACACCGCAGAGGCAATCCAGTCAGTAAATTGTAACAGCCCACAGCATCATCGGTTTAGCTATCACAGGGATTGCTATTAGCACTGTTGCTA
The DNA here is from genome assembly GCF_024711535.1 of Dipodomys merriami. Lineage (NCBI taxonomy): Eukaryota > Metazoa > Chordata > Mammalia > Rodentia > Heteromyidae > Dipodomys > Dipodomys merriami. Next base: position 253,223 of record NW_027202388.1, read on the forward strand.
ACAGCAGGAAGATCAGCTGCATCTTCAAGAGGGGGTTCTGTTGCAGTCTCCACCGGCCTGGTCAGTCTCGTTGGCACCCAGTGAGGTACTTCTTGACTCTGTGGAAAAACATAAACAGCTCCCCTGGATCTCATTATTACCGGATCCGGTCCATACCATTTATTATTAATAACATCCTTCCACATAACCATGTCTTTAGTATCCATGGAGTCTCTTGTCATATGCCGATCTGCGGCAGACTGATCGTTGTCATTTAGAATTAAAAAATTAAGGGTAAAGAGCGCAAGAGAAAGTCTTTCCCTGGGGGACGCGGACTCAGCAATTCCCCCTTTTTGTTTTTGAAGCATTTCTTTTATGCTTCTATTAGCACTTTCCACTATACCTTGTCCTTGAGGATTGTAGGGCAATCCGGTGGTGTGGGCAACCTGCATTTGTGCGCAAAAGGCGCGAAAACCATGGGAAGTATAAGCAGGGCCATTATCCGTCTTAAGTCTAAGGGGCTTTCCCCAAGCTGCCCAAGCTTCTAAGCAGTGTATTCTGACGTGAGACACCTTTTCTCCTGCCAAAGGTGTGGCATGAATGACACCAGAAAAGGTGTCCACAGACACATGTAAATATTTCAACTTACCAAATTCCGTCAGATGAGTAACATCCATTTGCCATAGGGCGTTTGGTCTCAACCCCCTGGGGTTTACCCCCACATGGGGAGAATGAAGAAAGGTAACACAAGATTTACAGGCTTTAACAATATCTCTTGCCACATGCCTGGACAAATTATATCTTTTCCTAAGGGTATTAGCAGGTACATGATACAATCTATGAAAGTCTTTTGCCAATTCTACAGGATCAGCAGCAACCAGAGCCACAGCCCGAGTTGCCTGGTCCACCAAATCATTACACTTTGCCATCGGGCCCGGCAGCATAGAGTGGGTGCGAATATGTCCAATATAAAAAGGATGTTTTCTGGGCTGGGAAGTTGGCTCAGTGGTAGAGCGCTTGCCTTGCATGCCTGAGGCCCTGGGTTCGATTCCTCAGCACCACATAAGCAAAAAGAAAAAAGCCGGAAGTGGCGCTGTGGCTCAAGTGGTAGGGCACTAGCCTTGAGCTGAAGAGCTGAAGGACAGTGCTCAGGCCCAGAGTTCAGGCCCCACAACCGGACCAAAAAAAAAAAAAAAAAAAAAAAAAAGGATGTTTTCTGTTTAAGATAAGGGATTGAATCTGTAACAAAACATTAGAAATTGTACTGGCCTGCTTAACTGAAGCAGCAACTTCAAGAGAAGCAACGGCATTTACAACATATAATGAATCAGAAAATAAGTTAAAAGGTTGATCAAATCTTTTAAAAACTTCAAGCACAATTAAACATTCAACAGCCTGTGGGACATTCGGCCGAAAATTAAAGACTACCGGCTGTTTGTGTCCTTGAACAAAAAAGGCACCTTGTCCAGATTTTGATCCATCCGTAAAGATGGTTAGAGCATCAGCCAAGGGCTCCTTTGATGTGACAACAGGAAAATACACTAAATTTTTGTTAACTATGGCAAGCAGAGGATGCTTAGGATAATGATTATCAATTACATTTGGAAATGAGCAAACAAGAATTGCCCACATATCCACTGTGGCTGCTAAAATTTCAACTTGCTCACGGGTGTATGGAATAATTAATTTATCTGGAATTTTTGCAAAGTGCATCAAACAATACTTTATACCCAAAATTGCCTCTATTTTTATTTATTATTTTTTTTATTTTTATTTTTTTTCTCAGATCAAAATTGCCTGTTTAGCCACTAATTCAGGAAAATATTGAACAGTTTTTGCTCCCACAGAATCATAGCATTAATAGTTAGCCTTTGAAGCAAGGCAGTGGTATAATTGGCCGTCACTCCATAAGTCCGGACTGCCTCAACTAAATCCTTAAGCTGGAAGTAGGAAACCGGCTCAAGAATTCTCTCATTAGTAATGGGATTTTCAAAAACTGGAAAGGCTGCCGCTAACGGCGACCAGCCTTTTATAAAGTGACTCCGCCCCGCCGGCGGGCACGCCCGGGGGGCCTATGGGTGAGGGCCAGCTCTGTTTCCTCTTCCTGGCTGCTGCAGTACTCCCACCCCTAGGGGGCGCCACCCTCCATATCTGTCTGCCTCGTGCTACACCGCAGCCTCTTCTAACTCTTCACTATCAGCTGGATCGAGCTGCTCTCCCTCCTCCTCTAACATTTCTTCCTCTGAGTCACTCACAAGATTACTATATTCTTGGTCCCGCCCTTCCACATGTAGGGCTGAGAACCGGTTTGCTTTTAAAGAAGGGCACGGGGATCTCCTTGAGACCTCCTCCTCTCTGAAACCCTTCTCCTTTTGTGAGGGCTGCAGCCCCTCTTGCTTTAATTCTTTAGGATCCTTTTGTCTTTTTTCCCTTTTTCTTTTAGGCCTATTTTCCTCCCCCTTACTGTATGCTGACTCTGATAGACTATCCTGATGCCGTGTTAGTACTTTGCATCCTTCCTGGATTAAATCAAACCCTCCCTGGTCGAGGCAAGTGCGCACCATCAAAAAGACAAGCCACAAGGGAAGAAGCAATGCAAGCAACCAATAAATATCTAAATCTACAGTGAACAGCATACCGGGGGATATTTACCGATGTCTCCTCTCTGCGTGTTGAGTTCTGGCTCCAATTCGGCCTCTCGCGCGGGTCCCGTCCCAGGTTCGTTCCCGGGTTTCAGCACCAGTTGTAGCGACCGTCTACTCGACCAGCGAGGAAAAACGACCACCACACCAGGAGTCTTCTCAGATCATGCTTTATTGGAGAGCCTTTTAGTTGTAGGAGAGCTTGGGCGCGAGAGAGCGTGCACCCGAAACACAGCCGCTTATATAGGAGAATCGGAACGCGGGTCTTTCTATTGTTGGTCGCCTGCCTTTCACCGTCACCAGGTGTCATGGGATTGGCTGGGGACTCTACCTGGCTCGCGCACGCGCACAGCCCAGACATCCCGCCAAGCACCGTCTGGGGTGGTTACCTCAAAGCTGCAAGGGAGTGGGCGGAGTCTCGCCTCGGCTCCCTACACCTCTCTAGATCTTCTCTTTGAGTTTGAATGTTCATAACCAGTGCTGTACCACTTGAGTCACACCTCCAAGCCAGGATTTTTCTAGTTAATTGAAGATGAAGTCTGCCCAGGTTGGCTTTAACTGTGATCTTCGGGGTGTTAGCTTCTGGAAGAGTTAGGATTACAGGCATGATCCACCACCATCAGCAATGCTTTTGATCTTGTTAAACTGGTGTAGCACAGGATGGCTTCTCTGATGTGTAGTTATCTGAGGGACAGGTGTGTGAGGAACACCTTGAAAATGGTTGGGGGAAGGACAGGTGTGGTAGGCTGCTATGCCAAATGCACAGGTTGAGAAGTAGGTGCAAAATTGAAGGGTTTGAACACTGAGTGATGTCATATCTGGGTAGAGATTCTGTGAGTTCCCAGAGTCCCCCAGCTAACACCCAGAATTTGGGCATTGTTCTTCCTCTCCCCTTCAGTTCCCATGAGAAGGCTCTAAGCCTCATGGAAGAATAGCAGAGCCCTGTTTTTGTTCTTAGGGTATCAGAGTGCTGGTGAGCAGAATTCTGAACATCCAGAGCTCATTTTTTTCTTTTTATTTATTTATTTTTAAAATTTTTATTGGGAAAATACTGTACAGAGGTTTTACAATTACATGGGCAAGATGAGTACATTTCTTATCAAGCATTGTAGCCTCCTCCTTTGTTTCCCCTCCCCATCCCTTCC